>NC_081406.1:57141581-57441581 GCF_030272615.1 Cryptomeria japonica
TTTCCTCAATCTCCCTCTCTCCCTCCCCCTCTCCTTTTCCCAATCTCACTCTCTCCCTCTCCCTCTCTCCCTCTTCGACTCTCCTTTTTCCAATCTCTCCTTTCCCCAATCTCCCTCTCTCTCCCTCTCCCCATCTCCTTTCCCCAATCTCCCTCTCTCCATCCCCCTCTCCTACTCTCCCTCTCTCTCCCTCTCCCCCTCTCCTTTCCCCAATCTCCCTCTCTCCCTCCCCCTCTCCTTCTCTCCCTCTCTCCCTCCCTCCCTCTCCCCCTCTCCTTTTCTCTCCCTCTCCCTCCCTCTCTCCCTCTCTCCCTCTCCCTCCCTCTCTCCCTCTCCCCCTCTCCTTTTCCTAGTTCTACATAGCCCTATGGGTTATGTAGAACTAAGGGCAAAACTTCTAGTTCTACATAACCCGTATGGGTTATGAGAAATTGTGAATGTTGACATATAAGGTTTTCATAACCCGTATGGGTTATGGGAAAATCTTTATATATTTTAGTCCCAACGGCCGAAAAACCAACATTGCAAGTTGTTTGAAGACCCCACTACTTTTGCACATGATTTTCTGGGATGGTAACAGTCAGGTTTTCATATTCTTTTGTCACTTTTGTTTTGGAATGATTGATTTTTAAGTTAGTTTATAATTGTTACTTTAGATAATAACAAAATCATGGTCATTTGTTGTTTTTTTGCTTTGATTATGATTTATTTGTCCTGTATTTTGGTTTTTTTTTAAGTTATTTTATTATTGTTACTTTGGATTATAACAAAATGATCATTTATTATTATTTTTTCTATTTTATTGTGGATTGTCATCATGATGTTATGTGTAGGACAATGGGAAAGAATAAGAGAGGAACAAATGAACAAAGAGAGGTAGCAAAGGAAAGACAAAGGGAGCGTATGAAGAGATTAAGTTAAGGTACGTCATCTTATGCACCTAATGAAAGTGATGAACATTCTGTTGGTGTAAATAAATATTCATTTTGGATATTGTTACACTTACTTAAGTTAACTTAGGATAATGCATCTCTTCGTAGTCTAGATTTGAGACACTTAGGGAAGTGTGCACTTAGGGATAGAGCTTGTAGGAGAAATTCCACCTTTTGTGGTCTTATTTTGCTGTTACACTCCACATTCGGTGGGTCATCCACCTCTTGTGGAATATTATATTATTTCTCCTACCTACCCTTAGTATTTCTTACCTACCCTTGTTTCTTATTGAGCCACATGTCATATTTGTGTGCTCATACATCCATATGGCCTTGCCTATATAAGCAGGCCTCTATTCATTGTATTGGTTAATCTAGTTGATCATTTGCATATTGATGAGAATACAATTTGTTCTTGTCATTCTATTGTCTCTTTTATGCTTTTCATTGTGCCCTTGATCTTGGCAAAATCCTACACATTCAACAATTGAAATTGATATGATTAATGCACCAAATAAAAATGCTCAACATACACCAATTCAAATACATATGATGAATGCACCTAATGAATGTAATGAAAATAAACCATTTGAAAATGATTCAGTGAATGCACATGTTAATGAAATTGAAGAAGATATACCATTTGAATTTGATGTGATCAATGCACATAATGCACCTAATGAAAACAAAGAGCATGCACCAATCTTAACACCTCTTAGAATAATTCGTAGAAAACCAAAGTTCCTAATAGATATTGATGAAAATATTGTGAAGCCAATGCATCATAAAATTTCTGAAAGAACTTGTAGAAGAATGGTTAGAAGAATTTGGAATAACTTGAAAACTTAAATCAAAGTGGAAGATGCCAATTAGTTGTTGAAATGATTAAAAATATGAAATTTAGAGACAATGAAAATTTTGGGGTTAAGAACATCCGAAAATAATAGTGAAAGAACCATTGTGAGAAATCTTTTTGATACATACCAAGCCATTGGTTCAAAATCACGCACTAAAGATGCTAATGTTACTCATTGTGTCCTCACATCAACCATAATGGGAAAGGAAATGAAAAAATCTCGTTTAATAAGAAAAAAAAGAAAGTCATTAAGGATAAGTAGAACCACATTACACTATGCCTTAGAGAGGGGAGAGAAAATCGAGGATCCTAACAATAATTCTGTTTGGGCATTCTCAGGTAGACTCCCATGCAAGGACAAGGTTGTTGTTGACGCACTAAGAACGTTAATTGAGAGATATTAGCATGACAACACAAGGGTTTCACCCAACCAAAGAGATGTTGTTAGAAGGGGAATTGGAATTAGTAATCGTGAGCCACATCCAAAACACTATTTAGATACAACTCAAACACAATTTTATGAAAGGTTTCTTCAAAGCTTTCCTCAGATTAAAATTAGTCAAAGATTTTTTGAGATGACAAAACCATTTTATGTTAAGATTAATCATGCACGTACTACGTGTTGTTGTAGGTTCCATGTTGAATTTTCCATGCATTATGATATTTATCACTATATCTATTGTAATTTGCACACTAATGATGTTTTGCAGGAATGTGGTCTACAAGCACCTCCTAAGTCACCAAGAGAATTTATTTTAAATGTACTATGTAGACGAGATGACGGGTGCATTTATTATAAGATGATGTGTTTGAGAGGTTTTTGTCCTACATGTGGTGGCTTGCAACAGTTGCATAGATGCCTACATCTAGATAGCACACATGAAATTGGTAAGGAACTAGTTTCTATTGGAAAATATAAGTCAGTAACATATGGTGTTAAAGATGGAAAAGAATTAAAGAGGTGTGAGTTAATGAAAATGGATATATGCGTAGCTGATTTTATGAAGATGTTTCAAGAGAAACTAGTATATGAGTACATAGGTCACACACATAGAGCTAGATGGTTAGATGAGCAATTCAAGTTGTGTAAGGACACTTTCCCCCTTGGCACTATTGTCTTTGTCATTGATTTTTCTGAGAATTATACACTAAATCCATAAAATGAAGTACAATCTATGTATTACCACTCTACACAAGTTACAATTTTTGTACACATAGCATCCATGCATGCACATGATAGCACCGAGGAGGATAGAAAGGTTATAAGAGAATATCACTTCTATATCAGTGATGATCATACTCATTCCTCAAATTTTGTGCAAGGATGCTTTACAATCTTCTATGATAGTTTAAGGGAAAGAGATATAAGATACAACCAACACTTAATATGGTCGGACAATTGCACCACACAATTCAAGAATGCAAGGATGTTCTACTAGTTGACTAGGATGCATGTGACAAGTGGTGTACAACATTTTTGGAATTTCAATGAGGTGGGACATGGAAAGGGAGAGCATGATGGTGTGGGAGCATGTGTGAAAAGAGCTCTTACTAGAGAGGAATTGAAGTACGAAGGTGGTGCAATGTTAATAGATTCAAAAACAATTGTGCAATGTTGTAGCTCTGCGATGGGACTAGGTAATGCAGATAAGTCTATGGTTTCTAGATATTTTTGGTTAATAAGTGAATCTAACATTGAAAGATATCTAGATTGTTGTACACTTACTGGATCAAGTGATATGCATTCATTTAGAAGTTCAAATGCAACATCACTAGTTATTTATACTAGACATATTGCATGCTTTTGCTCTTCATGTATGCATTTTTTGTGAGATGAATGTGAATCAAAAGAGTGGGTTGACCAATGGTCTTGTAGACCTTTGCAAACCCTAGATACATATCAACTTCCTAGAGCACTACAAATGAACCGGATTGAAGCATCAATGGATTTTGACCATGTATCAGACATAATTGAACCAAGTAAAGGGTTACAATTTTCTACAATTTTAAGCTTAATTTATTAGTATTAACTTATGCTGATTTTGGTATTAACTTATATCCTTCTATTAAATGCGGGTCATGTATATGTATTTATTGCGGATGATAACAAAAACGAAGGAACAAATTACTTTTTGTGTCATTGTATTGAGGGCAAAAATAAATTGACTTCTACAATGGTTGATGGAGAGGGTATTGAGTACCCAATAGGATCCATTGTTGTGACAGGGACATGGCTTAGAAGGTACCGTTGTTGTGTTGAGTTGTATTGAGACCTCTTAAACTCATTTGTTTAGCAATCGTTGTATTGATTTTGGCATTATCCTTCTATAAAATGCAGGTACCCTATCAAAAATTCTAATGCCTGGTTGTTTGAGGACTTTGAGACACATAGACATATTCTTCATTACTCAAACCTTCTTGTTGCAACAAATATTCATTTGATTAAATATCGTGGTAGACCTCTTAACAAGGATTTGTGGAAAGTTCATGAATTAGACCACAAGGCAATACTTGAGATACTAAGGGTTAGAGCTGATCCAAAAGGTTCACTTGATTGATTTTGGGCCATCTAGAAGAATAATTCTACAATATGGTAGAATAATTTTGACAATTTTGTATATATCTTTTGTGAAATGTTGTAACTTCGCTTTTTTGGATGTGCTCTACTTGCATATGACTTGTAATATGCATATGAGCTATAATGTGCATATGTAGATGTCAAATTTTGTATATAAAAACATCAATGAGTTGTAATGTGCATATCTAGATGCTAAATTTTGTATAAAAAAACAACAATGAGATGTAATGTGCATATCTAGATGCTAAGTTTTGTATAAAAAACAACGAGTTATAATTTGCATATTTAGATGCAAAATTTTGTAAATATAAACAGTAATGAGCTTGATCATTTATATAAGATGCCAAATTTTATATATGAAAGTGTCCATGGGGTTGATTTGTAAATTTTGAGAGACCAAATTTGTACCATTTGATTATAAATACATTTGTAATAAACTTGTACCATTTGATTATAAATAACTAATTCTGATTCTGATGTATGTTAAATAACTTGCAAATGGGTATCTGAATATGCAAAAAAAATTCCAAGTGTTTTGGGAAAGTTTTGAGTTATTATTGAATTACCCGATTTGAAGGGCTAGTAGGAATAGTCTGAATCCAAGATAGGATTTTGGTAGGTAGTGACAACATGATCCCATAGGTTCAAACAGATCATCCATAAGTGCCACAGTCTCCAAGTTACGCTACATCAAAGTTTGATTATTTTTTCCTCTTTGAGCACTCAAGGGAAAACGTCACTACGAGGTGGCCCGTAATGATTGGATGCCTTGGGGAGTGAGACAAGGGCACACCTAGCGTAACCCTAGCCACTTAGACATGCTCGCACTAATGGTTCATTCCCATGACAAGCAGAATGAAAGATGCATTATTTTGCCACCTCTCACTGACGGTTTTTGATGCGACAGAAAAAATCTCACAACAAGAAACTGGAATCAACTTGCCCAAAATAGAGATAGGATTTTATAAACAATGATAACATGACCCCATAGGTTCAAACAGATCATCCATAAGTGCCACGGTCTCCAAGTTACGCTACGTCAAAGTTTGACCATTTTTTTTGCTTTGAGTGCTCAAGGGAAAATGTTGCTACGAGGTGGCTCATAATGATCAGACACCTTGGGGAGCAAGAAAAGGGAACACCTAGTGTAAACCCAGCCACCCAGACATGCTCACGCTGACGGTTCATTCCCACGACAAGCAGAACAAAAGATGAACTATTTTGCCACCTCTCACTAACAGTTTTTGATGTGACAGAAAAAATATCACCACAAGAAAATGGAATTGAGTTGCCCAAAACCAAGATAGGATTTTTTAGGCAGTGACAAAATGACCCCATAGGTTCAAACGGATTGTCCATAAGTGCCATGGTCTTCGAGTTACGCTACGTCAAAGTTTGACCATTTTTTCTGCTTTGAGCACTCAAGGGAAAATGTCACTACGAGGTGGCTCATAACGATCAGATGTCTTGGGGAGTGATACAAGGGAACACCTAGCGTAAACCTGGCCACCCAAATGTGCTCGCACTGACGGTTCATTCCCACAACAAACAGAATGAAAGATGCACTATTTTGCCACCTCTCACTTACAGTTTTTGATGGTTTATTATACGACAGAAAAAATCTCACCACAAGAAAATGGAATCGAGTTTCCCAAAACTGAGATAGAATTTTTTAGGCAGCGATAACATGACCCCATAGGTTCAAATGGATCATCCATAAGTGCCATGGTCTCCGAGTTATGCTACGTCAAAGTTTGACTATTTTTTCTACTTTGAGCACTCAAGGGAAAATGTCGCTACGAGATGGCTCATAATGATCAAATGCCTTGGGGAGTGAGACAAGGGCACAACTACTGTAAACCTAGCCACCTAGATGTGCTCGTGCTGATGGTTCGTTCCCACGACAAGCAGAACGAAAGATGCACTAGTTTGCCACCTCTCATTGACGGTTTTTGACAGTTTTTGATGCGACAGAAAAAATCTCACCACAAGAAAATGGAATCAAGTTCCCAAAAATTGAGATAGGATTTTTTAGGAAGTGATAACACAATTTCATAGGTTCAAATGGATTGTCCATAAGTGCCACGGTCTCGAAGTTACGCTACGTCAAAGTTTGACCATTGTTTTTGCTTTGAGCGCTCAAGGGAAAACGTCGCTACAAGGTGGCTCGTAATGATCGGACATCTTAGGGAGAAAGACAAGGGAACACCTAACATAAACTTGGCCACCTAGATGTGCTCACATTGATGGTTCATTCCCACAACAAGCAGAACAAAAGATGCACTATTTTGCCACCTCTCACTTACAGTTTTTGATGGTTTTTAATGCGACAGAAAAAATCTCACCATAAGAAAATGGAATCGAGTTGCCCAAAACTGAGATAGGATTTTTTAGGCAGTGACAACATGACCCCATTGGTTCAAATGGATCATCTATAAGTTCCACGGTCTCCGAGTTACACTACGTCAAAGTTTGACTATTTTTTCTGCTTTGAGCGCTCAAGGGAAAACATCGCTACGACGTGGCTTGTAACAATCGGACATCTTGGGGAGTGAAACAAGGGCACACCTAACATAAATCCAGCCATCCAAATGCTCTCACACTAATGGTTCATTCCCACGACAAGTAGAACAAAAGATGCACTATTTTGCCACTTCTCACTAATAGTTTTTGATGGTTTTTGATGCGACAGAAAAAATCTCACCACAAGAAAATGGAATCGAGTTTCCCAAAACCGAGATAGGATTTTTTAGGCAGTGACAAAATGACCCCATAGATTCAAATAGATCATCCATAAGTGCCACAGTCTTCAAGTTACGGGGCGTCAAAGTTTGACCATTTTTTCCACTTTGAGCGCTCAAGGTCGTAACGATCAGACGCCTTGGGGAGTAAGACAAGGGCACACCTAGCATAACTTGACCACCTGGATGCACTTGTGTTGATGGTTCATTCCCATGACAAGGAGAATGAAAGATGGACTATTTTGCCACCTCTCACTAACCATTTTTTACGGTTTTTGATGCGACAGAAAAAATCTAACCACAAGAAAATGGAATCGAGCTGCCCAAAACTGAGATAGGATTTTTTAGGCAACAACAACACGACCCCATAGGTTCAAATAGATTGTCCATAAGTGCTTCAACTCTTCTTTTATAGGTGATTAAATGATGAACTTAAGCATGAAATGTCTTAATTGGTTCTTGAAATGATGAACTTCACTCCATAAGAATGAGTTTATGAAATAATAACTTCACTCCAATCTCTTCATGCATGAAGGACTCAAAGCAAATTCACTTAATCAAAATACAAAATATCAACATTATCAGTATCAATACTTGGGTATACACAATATGAGCAATAGATAGTTTAAAAGTATACGCCATATGAGTTACAAGTAATGAACAAATTGGATTACATTTCAAGACATATACACAACTAACAAATTTGATCACATTTCAATACAAAATAACTAAGTTTCAGAAATATCATGTTTCATATATATCAATGAACAAATTGGATCGAATATCAAGTTGCATATATATCAAAATGAACAATAATCATGTACATATATCAAAAAATGACATAGATGCCAAATCAATAATAGTTACAAAAATGTGGCATGTGCCATGTCTGTCAAAGTCAATATATACATATACAAATGTCAAATATATAAAAAATTGGTCATTCAATGACCACAACTATAACTATATGTCTCTATCAGTATCTATGACTGTGGCAGATCATCAAAATCGAGTCTCTTCAAAGTAGTACGTGGCTCTACAGGTGGTTGCACAAGGACAATTCAAATGTCTAATCAGATATATTTTCTCAATATAACATCAAAATAACTAAATACTAAACTCTAAATTGTTTGAAGTTGAAATGTTGATTACCTCATCTCTATCTTCTACAATTCGGTGAGGCTGAGGAACCATGGGATGTCCTGCAAGAGGCTGTAACTGGTAAAACAACATTAATACATGTTAATGACATATATGTCAAATAACACATAATAACTAAAAATGAATAGACTAAAAAAATAAAGCATACCAGAGCCTTAGATGGATGTGCTATGGTCATAGGAGGCAAAGTCACAGATGAATCAATTACGACCATTTCCTATATCCATGGTAAGTGATCGAAAAGGATTTAACTAGATGGTTTCAACTCTGTTGTGCACTTAGTGAAAAGGAGTTGATCTAAGACAGACATACCTTTTGCCTTGGTCATGTTGAATCCCATAATATATGTGTAGAACTTCTACTGAAATGGAATGGTAGAATAACAGTAGGAAGTTTGGAAGGGGCCTGTAATAGTTTAAAGACAATCATACAAGTTAATAACCCAAAGTTGTTGACAAACTAGATAAAATAAATATTTTTAACATATGTAGAAAAAATGCAAACCGAAGCCTCGTATAGTTCTCCTGTAACCTTAGGAGGCCTAGTTGAATCTGATGCAACTATTACCATTTCCTGTATGAAAAATGATAACATATGATATAGACATAAAAGGATTTAGTTATTTCGAACAAGCAAGAATGCAATCCAAAGTGAATATGAAGATATCACCTCTTCCCTTTGTTGAACCTCATCGACATCAGGTGCATTCATTAATTTCGTAAACCCCATATGTTTCTGTATATAGAACAAATAAATTAAGTGCATTTATCAATATCTACATATACATGTTTAATAATAATACATTTCAACAATTGAATTTAAATTGTAGTGAATTACCCTCTGTCATTTGGGTGTCCAAGAGGATATCTTTTTCTGACTCAAAGTGCTAGAGGATGGCTTTCTCACACGAGATGTCCTCGAGGCAGGTGGGGTAAACTAATGGAAAAAAATTAACATAAGGAAAAAGAGCATGTATTTAATATATCACTTAAGTCAAAAATATATAAATCTAAATGGTATCGCATAGCTATCTTGGCCAAAGTCAATGGCTGAAAGTGTGATATCATCAAGTTGGGACATCTCAGCCACTGATAAGCCCTACAAAATATCTAGTAATGATACATATAATTAACAAAATATATTTTGAATCCAATGTATTATTATATTTTTAACAAATTTACAAATATTTACCTCTAGTGGTGAAACTACTCATGATTGTGGAGTCAACTGAATAGTATGTGGTGTACTCCCACCACCTGTTGCACCTTGTAATGCATTTTATTTATATGTCACTTTAAATTGTTTTAAAAATAAAATTTCATTTCTTTTTATAAGATTTAGTCACTTAATTGATAACATGTCATAAACAAAATTAAATGCACATGTGTCTAGTAGAGAGGGTATAACATATTGAGCAGTTCGTCAGTGAGGGCCACATCCTCTGCAGTGGAAGCATGACATCTACTCCCATAACATGTACACGAATGAGATGTCCCACCATCCTCATCTACATCAGTGTCTACACCAGAACATACACCTTGGCAGGTGGGGCACATATGTTGAATGGGTTGGCTCGTGCCAAATGATGCATGAGGTGTTGTTGATGAAGGAGGTACCATTGGGGAAGGAGGTGCAACTAATGAAGGAGGTGTTGTAGGTTTTGGTACATCCTCTTCTCTGACCAGCTGTGTGCCATGCTGAACAATGACATCAGTCAATGATGCAGCTGCCTAAAGAGTTTGTAATTCCATAGACTCCTTCAAGGATATAGGGACAGTGACATGAACCATGGGTTTCAGAGCTATATGCCTCCTATGTTGTGGATCTACCACCCTATGGGCCCCAAGTCTATCATGTGTAGAGCCTCTCCCTCTACCCTGAAATTATCAGATGTCAAAGTAATTCGGCTTCTCACCAAGGATAAACTCACAATACAACTTTCTCAAAAAATATAGAGGCAACTCCCAATTATTACAAGGTGGTTGGTCAAAGACCATATACCACATATCCCAAAAAGCATCTTTCAACCTAGCAGGAACACACCAATTTATAGGAAATTGAATCGTATTTAGTTCTAGGTTAATACTGGTAACAGGATCGGTGAAAAGAGCACATGTGTCAGCTTTAACTATGCCCTTTTTCTTCACTTGATCATATGACAACCCATCTGCATAAAATGTTTGACATCTATCCCTCCATGAACCCCATTTTGTAACCTCCCTAGATACCTCATTTGCACTATTAGCCATTGTTTCTAGTATACTGGCAAGGGTTGAGTGGTGCTCAAGCCTAGAGGTCCTCAATCTATTCACCAATATAGAAATTTGGGCACTATTTTGTGTAAGGTGATTGATGAGATCCTCTTGTGTGGCATCTACATGATCTAATGGAGGACATGGAGTGTTTCGGGGTGGTGGTGGTTGTTGAGGAGCAGCATTTTCAGGATTTTGAGGGTTTTCTTGTTGCTCTTGTGCAATGTTAACAGGGTTTCCTTGTGTTGCTTGTGCAAGAGGAGGTCTTTGTTGTCTATTTCATTTTTGGGGATTGCTTGAAGAATCTGACATCAAATTAATAAAAACAAAACTTAAATCAATTAAAAAACCCTAATTTAATTAAAATGCAAAGAAAAATAATCAAACAAATCAAATCTTACCTATTCGACGGGGTGCCATTGTTGAAAATTGCTTTTGATGATGGGAAAATAAAAAATAGTTGCAAACTCGTGTGGTTTCGATTCTTTTTTGGCTTCTTCGTGCTGTTGTTCCATGGGTTTTGGCATTGAAAATGGCCAAAACCCATGGCCTACACAAAAGGAATGTGTTTCTCAAAACCTGTGTGAGTTTTGAAAAACTTTTTAAAAATTTATTTTAAAAAAATGTTCCTCAAAACCCGTACGGGTTTTGAAAAACTTTTGATTTTTTTTATTTTTTTTTCTCTAGGCTTGGTGTTACCAAGCCTAGCACATTTTTGAAATTTTAGAACCCGCACAGGTTATGAAATTTTTATTTTTATTTTTGCATGTGGCCACTTTTCTATTCACCATCTTGGTGCACTTACCCAACTATCCATATATATAAAGTATGTGCACATGTAAACAAATGTGTAAAGTCCATAAAAAAGTACATATCAGAGCCAAATAAACAGTAAAATTTCAATTCCACATAATCCATATAATATCTAATCTATATATATCTAGATGGTAACACGATGAACTCCACATAATATCTAATGTGCACAAGTTATATAAAGTATGCACAAAATATATATGATCTAATCCTATTATGCAACTATCCATATATATAAAGTATGTCCATGTGTAAACAAATGTGTAAAGTCCATAAAAAAGTACATTACAGAGCTGAATAAATAGTAAAATCTAAGTGCTATCATCAATAACATCTCTTGGTCTCTTGTCCCTGGGATGTGGTCCAAATCCACCTGTCTCATGATGTACAAGGAAAAAATAATATTAAAATACTTGAAAATAACTATTAAAAGAATCATTTATCAAATATAGTTGGAATTCATAAATTAAGTTACAAACTTACCATATGCTCGTTAGATCCTCTAGCAGTATATCCTTTAGTAGTATCTTGTGCAGTATCAATACCAAATGTAGTGCTAGCTAACTCCTGTACAAGGTCAAATTCAAAGTGTCCAATTAAATCTTAAATTAAGAGTCAAAATAATATCAAATTAAGTATTACATATTAATACCTCAAAGGATGTCCATGTGCGTTCAAATTGGATCTGATAAAAATTATGAGGATAACATATCCTAATAGAAGTGTCCACCTGCAAACATGCATTCAATGAAATCATATTTAGTGAACATATAAATGTGTACTAAATAATTTCAAGTTAAGTTACAATGATGTAATAGTTCATATTTAATTTATGAATTCTAAGATACATACCATAGATGGTGTCACAATAGTCACACCCTCTTCTCGATGTGATGTAGAGGGTCCCTCATGACCTGAATCTTGGAGAAAGAAGCATTCAATGTATCAACATGAAAATATATATAGCATACGATGATAACATATTAACTTAAAAAGATAGTACAATGTCTACATATAAATTTATACTATACCCCATAAGGTGTGTTGAGTTGTGTTCCAGTAGATGCAATATTGACTCTAATATTAGGTGTAGTCCTTATCTACATAAACCAAATTTATTTAATGAAGTATTAGATTGTATTAAAAAAAAGGCATGCACTTAATTTATACCTATATTTAATGAAGTATTTAAAGATTGACATGTATGTGTATATATATCTATACCTAGTCAAGATGATCATCAGAGCAAATAAAATCCATATATGATGTCATCATACCATCTGAATCTCTACAAAAAGGATTAAAAAATTTGTTTCATGGAAACACACACAAGAGCACAAGAAACAAACATTAGTGTTAGCAACAAAATATTATCCTAAACATGCATATCAAGAGAGATATTAAGCATGAAATAGAAAGCATACAAATATAGAATAGATAAACTATAGTCCTCCAAATGCTAATCAAGATGCTCATAGTTGCTCCTCCCTTGTTCCTCTCCTCTCCAAGTTCCATATGAGTGTAGCTCTCAACTTTTAGCACTAGCCATGGATGCCATATGGAGATTAAAGATGGTTGAAAATGATAAATAAATGTTATGCAAGTGTAGATAGTGATGCTATGAAAAAGCTCTATGCTAATACCAGTATAACAACAATACTCTAATGCTTCCTTCCTTTGCTTGAGGAGAAGGGTTCTATTTATAGAAGAAATGGGTAAATGAAGGGTTAATATTGAGCAATCTTAACAAGGGTTGGGATTGAAAGATATTCAATCCATGTGAGACTTTCAACCCAATCCCATGTTGACAAGTGTCACCATGAAGAGGCTTGAGAGAAGAGATAAGGAGCATTGAATGCTTGAGGGGACATGATGGTTACCCTAGGGGGTTGGCTTAGGGTTAGGTTAATAGATATTCCTTTTATCCAAGGGATAAATGAATGTGCAAGGGTTAAATGGTTACCTTAGTCAAAGAAATAAATGATTTGAAGAGATCCATGAATCAAAAAGATGGTTAAGTTAGAGGAAAATCTCTAACCAAAGGTAAAAGGTGAGTTAACCATAAATGATTATGTAAGAGCCTTTAATGGTTTGGAAGACTTTAGAGGTTAACCATTTGAAGACTTAAAGCCTTAAATGCCTTTCAAAGACTTTGAGGGCTTTGAGAAGTGACTTCCTTTTATTTAGGAATGTGACAATGATTAGGATATGATTAGGTTAATCAGAAGGAGTTAGAAGAATCTAAAAGGGATTTAGGTATGCAAGTGGATTTTGTAGGAGAATGCAAGTGGGAGGAATTTTGGGATTTTCAATTGAAATAAAATCATTTATTTCAATTAAATGGTGTAATTTGAATTTGGATAGATATTTAAATAAATATTAATTTATTTAAATGTGAATGTGAATTTTGGATTTTATTTAAATAAATTTTAATTTATTTACATGAGAAAAAGGAAGATAAAGCATTAAATGCTTGAAGACTTTGAAGGAAACCATTAAAGGCTTGAGAAGACTCTAGAAGGAAGCCATTAAGTTTGAAGACTTTAAGGGAAACCATTAAAGGCTTGAGAAGACTCTAGAAGGAAGCCATTAAGTTTGAAGACTTTAAGGGAAACCATTAAAGGTTTGAGAAGACTCTAGAAGGAAGCGATTAAGTTTGAAGACTTTAAGGGAAACCATTAAAGGTTTCAAGTAGGTGAGGATAAACAGGATTTTAAATAAATAATTTATTTATTTAAAATAGTTGTGCAACTTGCATTTGTAGGAAAATGCAAGTGGGTGGAGGATAAAGGTGATTTAAATAAATGTTAATTTATATAAATGTGAGAGATGGGATTTTGGGGGATTTAAATAAATATTAATTTATTTAAATGTGAGAGAAGATTTAATTAAACAAATATGATTTATTTATTTAATTAATGGTCCAAATTTGGTTAAGTGAATTAAATCAAATAAATTGAATAATTTATTTAATTAATAGGATAAGAGGGTTAAGATGAATTAATTAAATATTAATTTAATTAATTATTGATTGATGGTTAAATAATCAAATAAATACTAAATATTCATTTAATTAAGTGGACATATTTATGTGACTACATTTTCCCCTCTTTGAGATGGTGTGATTTTATTGCATCGTTTCAAAAAAAGAAAAATAGGTGTGAAGAAATATGCCCCATAAATGTTAATTTAGTGGGTGGTATGCCCCCTTGAGAGATGGGCTGAAAAATTTTGAAAAATCAGGCAATCTCTCGAAAAAGAGAAAGAAGTGGAGGGGAGGTAGAATAAAAGAAATTAGCAATAATGGTGAAAGAATGGAAGAAAACAGAGTGAATATGGAGAAATGGCAATCCAGTGAGTACCCGTAGGTTATGCAGGAGATACGGTGCAAATGTGGTGTTGTGCTTTTGATTGATACTATACAATTGATCAAAATTGGTTGGACAATCTGGTGCAATCAGTTTAATTGCCCCGGTTGAGTCAAAGCATGATAGTTGATGTCAGTTGTTTGCTTGGACAAGATAAAGTCTGAGTAAGTGAATTAAAGTGACCTGATGGTGACTTAGACAATTGATGTAATTGCCCGATGAAGTCAAGGGATTTGAAGCAAAATACTCATTGAGACTTAGACAATTGATGTAATTGTCTGTTATGATTGTGTTTGATTGGTTGATCAATTGATAGTGTGTGTGTGTGTGATGGATGGTTGTGGTGAATCATAGCAGCCCCGTTGAGACTAGGTCATTATGATAAATGCTTGTTGTAGTCTAGGATTACCATGATCAATTACCTATTGAGACCCGAAGATACTTGATCAGAGTATCTATTGATAGTCTAGGTGTGTGTGAGTTGATGTGCCTATACAAATAGAGTAACTTGCTTGATTGCATGGATGACTTAGGATGGGAAGCGCAATCCCTCCTGTTAGAGAATGGATGGTGATGAATGTAGCTTGATTGAGTTGATGGGAAACGATGAAGGGATTATGACAATGTTGATGATAAAGATAGTGAGGGTGAGGGGGGCATTCGATGTTAGATAGAAGAAATGGAGGACCTATGACTCAATCCTATGGAAGAAGAGGAAAATAGAGTATGCACCCATTGTCATTACTATGCATGAATGATATGTAGCTATTTATGAATGTATGGATGGATGGAATGCAACGAAATGCAATATATACAAATGAGATGAAATGACGATCCATAGTGCTTTATTTTTCATCATTGAGCATGGTAGTATCAATCTTGGATGAGGCAGTAGGAACCAAGTTTGGAGCATTGTACCTATAAGCAAACATCATATATAAAGAATAAATAATATGGACCCTCGATAATTGTTCATGCTCATATGGTCGAGGTATACACTGTAGTTAGCAAGTCATAGTGATCTATGACTATATTTTTGCATAAGATCACATAACTTAGTGAACTTCCCACGTAGACACCATTAGTACATGCCCCAGAACTTCATCGGAATAATTTGCAGAAGACATACAAACAATGCTGTAGGAACCATCTCGACTACTCTTAATCACTTGCGGATATCTCGGAGTAGTGTAGGAACCTGATATATATAAATGAATGAATAACCTACAAATCAATCAAGTATTTTGATAGCTTAAACAAAATTTTCTTGCTAAAGAAAATGTCATCTTGTCTTTGTTTTGGTAAGGAAGGATGCATCCTTGTTAAGACAGTTTGTGTGTTGATGTTGGTTGTTTGGTCGATTTGATAAGTGATCGTCATTTTGAGTATTTCACAATGTTTGTTTGGTATCAGCTCAGATGAGTATGTACAAGGTGTTGCCATGTTTTTGTTTGATGTTTATTGATTTTTTTGGATTTTTGTGAGATAGTTTTCCAATGTTTTTGGATTTTGATGATTTTTTCCAATGCTTTTGGTATTTTGTGAGATGGTTTTCCAATGTTTTTGGATTTTGTGAGATAGTTTTGAATGAAGAACTCAATGAATCACAAAAATAATGTATAATCCACTTCCATCAAACAGATTAAGGGCATTGCCCCCAGTTTAGACATGACTATGAAAAAGCGAGATGCAAGATGCATGAAGTACTATCTTGGATTGCAGATCAATAAGAAGCCATGGTTTTGGACTGATGGATGTGTGTATGAAATGAATGTGATCGCAACAAGCCTGAAAGACAATGGAGCCATAGCCTTTACGAGTGGCGCCTGTTTGCCAAGTTTTCACCATCGCACTTACCCAAGGTGCCACCGGAGTGGTTGTTCACCGTTTGGATGCATGATTTTTCTTTACTATTTTGATTTTTTTGTATTTTCTTTAGGACATTTTTCTAAATGTTTTTGGTGTTTTTTTGGTATGTATGAGAGCCTGATGCTTTGTAGAGATTTTTAGGTATAAAACCGTTTGAGGTGCATGTTGTTGATTGGATCTACTAGCGGTTCTCCTTCTAAAGTAGCCAACTGATATACCTCGAACCCAAATACAGTAGTGATAACATATGGACCTAGCCAATTTGATTCAAACTTTCCCTGATGTTCTTGGTTGGGTTGGTTACGAGGATTTTCTCATAGAACAAGATCACCTACCTCAAATGTATGAGGTCTAACTCGATGATTGTAGCTTCTGCTCATACGCTGTTGATAGGCTTTGAGGTGATTGTATGCAGCTTGTCATTTCTCATCAAGTAGCTCTAAGTCCTAAAGACGTGAGACCTTGTAGGCCTCATCATCTATAATATTATGTAAGGAAACCCATAGTGATGGTATCTTAACCTCAATAGGTAAAATAACTTCTACACCATAGACCAGTGAGTAGGGAGTTGCGCCTATAGGGGTTTGAATGCTAGTTTGATATGCCTATAGTGTTGGATTCAATTGAACGTGCCAATCACGGCTGGCATCATTGATTGTCTTCTTTAGGATTCTCAATATGTTCTTGTTTGATGCTTCAGCCTGACCATTGCCTTATGGGTAATAGGGAGTGGAAAAGCGGTGTTGGATGTAAAATTTCTCACAGAGTTCACGGACATCCTAATTTTTCAAAGGAAGACCATTATCTATGAAGATGGACATGGGTACACCATACCAGTAGATGATGTAATTGAGGATGAATGAGGCGATCTTCTTGTCGATGACTTGGGTAAGTGGAATAGCTTCAATCCACTTTGTGAAGTATTTGGTGGCAGTAATAATGAATTTGTGGTTGTTGGATGAAGATGGATGGATTTTACCCACAAGGTGAAGTCCCCGTTGACAAAAGGGCCATGGTGTTGTGATTGGTTGTAATTCTTGTGCTGGTGCATGTATCAGGTCTCCATGAACTTGCCATTTTTTGCACTTTCTGACAAAGTAGTAGGAGTCTTTTTCCATTGATAGCCAATAGTATCTAGCTCGTATGATCTTCTTAGCTAGTGACGAGCCACTTGCATGAGTTCCATAAATTCCTTCATGTACCTCTTCCAAGGCCTTTGTTATCTCATCCTATTCCAGACATCAAAGAAGAGTACCATCAAGACTACATTGGTATAGGGTTTCAGCAATAATGGTATATCGAGCAGTTTGGCGAATGAAGGTTTTAAGTTGGTTATTCGATTGATTAGGAGGAAGTGTGTGATCATGGAGGTAGGTATAAAACTCACCATACCATGGGGATTCAGAACCGATAAGATGACATATCATCTTGGATTTGGGGATATCATAAACGGGAATCCAAAGTTGTTCGACCAAGAACTCATAGTGTGTTGAATTTTTTGGAAGATCTAGAAGAGATGCAATAGTAGCCATAGCATCAACAGCTCGATTATGATCTCTTGGTATCTTCTCAAAAGTGAGAGTAGTAAATGAGAGTAGTAAATGATGCCTTTAAACTATCCACCATTTGTTTGTACGACATGAGGTTGTCATCTTTAGTCTTATATTCATCAATGGCTTGTCGAATGACCAGTTGGGAGTCACCATATACTTGTAGTTCTTGTAAATTCTATTGTATGGCTAGCCTGAGTCCTATGATCAAGGCCTCACATTCAGCTATGTTGTTTGTGCATGGAAATGTGAGCCTAGAAGACTTTGGGATGTTGTCACCTTGAGCTGTGATAAACAAAATGCCTGCCCCTGAGCCATGCCTAGTGTATGAACCATCAAAGTAGAGTTTCCATGGTTGTGTTGTTGTGATCATGAATATCTCTTCATCTAAAAAATTAGAAATGAGGGGATGATCGCCTATGAGTGGTGCATCGGCCAACTAATCTACAATAACTTGTCCTTTGATAGCCTTATGGTCCACATACTCAATATCAAATTCATTGAGAATCATTACCCATTTGGCCAAGCGGCCTATCAATGCTACTTTGCTGAGTAAGTACTTGAGTGGATCGATCTTTGCAATGAGACATACTTTATGTGTTAACAGATAGTGCCTCAGTTTAGTGGCTGCCAAGATTGCTGCTAGGAAAGCTCGCTCAATAGGGGTGTAATTGAGTTCATAGCCAACCAGTGTGCGAGATATGTAGTAAACAACACACTCTTTCCCTTCTACATTGTGTTGTGCCAATAGTACACCCAATGTTGTACTTGTTGCTGAAATATAGAGCAATAAAGGCTTACTGGGATCTGGTGGGATTATCAATGGTGTATTCATGAGATAATCTTTAAGCATCTGGAATGCTTGTTGTCATTTGGTATCCCATTGAAAATGGATGTTCTTATGTAGCAGGTGTGTAAAGGGGTGACATTTATCTGCCAATTGTGCAATGAATCTGCGAATACATTGAAGTTGCCCTTGTAGTGTCCTTAGCTATCTGATGTTCTTTGGAGGTGGCATGTCCATGATTGCTTTAACCTTTGTTGGGTCAATCTCAATGCCTTTACTTGAGACAATGTACCCTAGAAGTTTCCCTGAGGTTACTCCAAAGACACATTTCTTTGGGTTGAGTCGAACATGATATTGTTCCAGTCTATCAAAGATTTTCTCTAATATTTCTAGATGACCTTCTCTTGTGAGTGATTTTGCCAATAAGTCATCAACATAATCTTCCATTATGGTATGCATCATATCATGGAAGATAGTGATCATTGCTTGTTGATAGGTCACTCCTGCATTCTTTAGACCGAAAGGCATTACATTCCAGCAGTTTGTGCCCCATGGGCATGTGAAGGTTATCTTATGTTGATCTTCTAGTGCAATCTTTATCTGATTGTATCCTAAAAAACCATCCATGAGTGAAAGCATGGCATATCCTGCTGTTAGGTCTACTATGATGTTGATATTTAGTAGGGGGAAGTCATCTTTAGGACATGCCTTGTTTAGATCTCTGAAGTCAATACAAATACGGATTGTCCCATTTGGTTTGCCGATGGTAACAATATTGGAGATCCAAACTGCATAATCAATTGGTTGAACGAAACCAACATCCAAGAGTTTCTTAAGTTCTGCTTTGACTAGTACTACAATCTGAGGATGCATTTTACGAAGCTTCTGCTTCACAGGCTTGGCTCCTTCTACTATGGTGAGGTGATGCATGACTAAATCCAGATCAAGACCAGGCATGTTTGCATATGACCATGCAAAGTTAATCTAGTGCTTCTAGAAGAATTTGACAAACTTGGGTTGTTCCTCTAAAGTTATAAGAGATGCCAGATGTATGTGGTGAGGAGTTTCAGGAGTCCCCATATTGTATTTTTTGCTTTCTACGATGAGAATTGTTGGTCGTTCCTACTGTGTACAAGAGGGGAGGATGTCAAACCTTTCATCCTTAGGCACCTCAAAGAGGTTTTCACCATTGGATACACTCTTTCTTTTTACTTTTATGGGATCAAACAGTGCCACAGTGTGGTTTTCACTGGAAGATCCATGTTTTCTTGTTATATTTTTGTAGCTAAAAGGTTTGGCATCTGCCCTGAATTATGTTGCGTTGTTAAGTTCAATGGAGAATCCAGCTTTGTGATCCTTGCTTGGTATGTTATCTCATAGTTCCAAAAAGTCAATGATTGCCTCATCATTTTGAAAATGGTCAAGACATGGGGGATTAGGTTGGTTCCATTTGATGAGTTCAGGATGGATAATGGGCATTACCTCATCGATTAGGTTAAGTTTATTAGATGTATTAGTAAGGGTTAAAACGTTATGGTGAAGGTCGTTGATGGTACTCTCCCTGTCAGAATCAAGCATAGGATGTGAAATAGGGTCTATGGAAGATGTTTCCATCTCAAGAACCCAAGAGGTCTTTATCTATGTTTCTTCGTAAATAGTGATGTCTTTGCGAGGTGGAGGTAGTGACGTGTCTTCCTCATCTAAAGTATTAAGATGTATGGAATCAAATTCCCACTCATGTGAGTCAGTTTCTAAGTCACTTTCCAGTAACAGGCTGTTGTACCATACTGGGATATCTTTTGAGTTAAATACTGCAGGTGTGATCGGTTGATGTACTTTTGTAGATGAAATGATCGGTGTTGTAGGAAGAATTATGGGGATCAATGAATCTGATACAGGAAGTATTGGTAGTGATGAATCTGTTACTTCTGCTGGAACTGCCAGTGTTGTCAATACTACTAGGAATTATGATATAGTTGCTGCTGCTAAGGGGACTACTGATGTTATTGCCACTGCTGATAGTGTTGCTGGTTCGATTGATGGGATGACTGGCATTGTAGATGGTTTTGCTAGAATTTTTAGCCTTGATGGGGCAATTGTTATGGTTTTAGGTGCTTCTTTTATAATCAAAGGTGGCCTCTTTGTAGTAGGTTGATATAGTGGTTTGCTGGGTTTCCCTTTAAATCTGAGCTTAGGAAGGATCTCCTTTTGAAAGCCTAAGCTTGTGTTATCTTTGGGTTTTAATTCTGGCTGCAGTGGCTCATGTCACCCTTGCTTACAATGCCCCAAAGCACTTTGACCATCATATCTAGTTCTTTACATAATGAGAAGACCTTTTCCATATTGATCTGTGGGAAGCTTAGCTTGCAGAATGTTGGTGGTGATAGGATCTTTATAGATCCATTCTGCTAAGTCTTCATCTCTGGTTTCCTCTTCTTGACTCTTTCTAAGGATGAAAGGTGTCAAAGTACATGCTAGTTGGACCAGTGATGTTTGTAGTACCTGTTGAGGTTTGTCACATGTTTTAGGATAAGTAGGCATTTGCCCAACATAAAAGAGTTGGCTTAGATTGTATCCTCCAGGACCTTCCTCTGCTATTTTCATCTTGAGCTTCTCTTGCTTGGGTATAGTTATGTTTGAACTGGAAAGAGAGGCTAGAATTACGTATGATGTGGAGGAGATGGCTTCTCTATTGTTGGGAATGGTAATCTCTGGTTGATGACTTATGTTATGACAATATGCAAAGGGGTTTGCATCGCCCAGGATCATGATTTCTACACCATTATGCGGGAACTTGATACACTGATGGTAAGTGGATGGGACGACTTGCATGGCGTGTGTCCAAGGTCTTCCCAAAAATAAATTGTATGGCAGAGGAAGGTCTAGAACCTGACATATGATGGGTTTCACCCTGGGACCCACTCAGAGTGGTAGTACAACTCCTTTTGATGAATGCTCTACATCATCATAAGCTTTGATTGTGATCTTCTTGCAGGGATCCACTAATTCAATTACATATCCCAATGCAATGACTAATTGTAGTGTACAAATATTTAGGCCTACTCCATTATTGATCAAGGCTCACTTGATCCTATACTAGTTGATAAACCCTTCAATGTGGAGTGAGGCATTATGAGGTTGCTAGAAGGATGTGTTGTCACTTTCAGAGAAAGTGAGACAAGGTGATAACCTTAGATTTCTGACCATGGCTTGGAACTAATCTATATTTAGGTTTGCAGGAACTGATACCTCTTGGAGAGCTTGATCCAAGATTGTTTATGAGATGGAGATAGGCACAATAGCTCTAAGATATATCAGTGCGGGCATTTTATCTAATTGGTCCATAAGGTTATACTACTTTAGGATAGATGTGATGTCGTGTGGAGCTTCTTTTATGGTAATCTTGCCACAACGTGTAACAACATTGCAAGTGGAGCTGGGATTTTTGATGGTAATAGTTGCAATTTGTTCACTAGAATCATATAGGTGATTCACAGTGTAATTATACGCGACTTGCGTATAATCGGTGTTATTTGTGTTTCTCCTTGAAGTGGAAGAACCCCTTTGATCTTGTGATGGAAGTGGATTTTTAAACATGAGATGATCATTGTTTGTTGTCTTTGGGTCAAGTCCTTCGATTTTGATTTCACCTCGGTCAATAAGATCTTGAATAAGATCTTTCAATCTGTGACAATTGCTTGTCTTATGTCCTTTCCCTTGATGGAAGTCGCAATGCTTAGTATCCCTCCACCATGAAGGTTTGACTTGAGGTTCATAATTTGATGTTTTGGGTAAGGTCACCAGATTTTGAGAAACCAACTGACGTAACACCATTTCAATGGGTTCCCCTAAGGGAGTGTATGTTCGTTTAGGTTTAAAATTTTGTTGACGTTGTCTGGGTTCCTCTTGAGATGTGTTGCGTCTTGATTTGGAGGAGCAACTGTGTTATTCTTGGGTGGGGGATTTTGTCCTGCAAATCAAACCACAGGTTGTGCACTTTTGATAGTTCTTGCATCCACAACCCCATCATTGACAACATTTTTGTTTTTGTTCCAGAAGTTAGGCTTGTCACTATTGAAGCGTGGGCAAGGGCCATCCTTTGGTTCATTATATATTTTGATAAGCCCTTTTTTGATGAGAGCCTACTCACATTTTAAGCCTTTTGTGATCATGTCATTGAAAGAGTCTGTGTCTTTTACGTCTAGGTGAAATTCCATTTCATCATTTAAGTTGGAAATAAATATTTCCACTAGTTCTTGTTTAGGTAACTGAAGAGAACATCTACTTGACATTTGACGCCATCATTGCAGAAAGACTAAAAATAGCTCACCTAGTTTTTGTTTAGTGTTATATAGATCAGCCATTGTGATATCACGTTCAATGTTGTGTGAGTAATGTGCTAGGAACTTCTGGATGAGTTCTTCAAATGTCCTAATGCCACCTAGTAATTGGGAAATCCATGGTGGGGTTGTTCCTCCCAAGCTTTGGGGAAAGAGGTGCATTAGGTATGTATCCTCATATGCCACTTTGAGGCAAGCTGAATGGAATTCTCAAACATGATCACAAGGATCTCCTTTTCCTCTATATTTTTTAAACTTGGGTGTTTCGAACCCTCATAGAAAAGGTGGCATATGAAGGTTCCTATCAAAGGGATAGGGACAAATGTTATTGAGTGAAAATTGATTGGTTTTTACACCACTATGAAGTTGTTGGGCAAGATTCTCAACTTGCTGTCACAACATTTCTATGTCATTCAGAGGAGGAGGGGGTGGGGGATTACCTTGATGAAAGTTGTATCTAATGTGTTCTTGACCTCTTTCATCCTCATTATGACTTTGGTGTTCTGATGCTTGTCTTAGTTGTGCAACATCAAAGTTAGAGGGTAGTTTAGCCCCCTCTTGAGCAAGTCTTAAAAAGTGAGCATCAGCATTACTCTTGAGAATCTCATCAAAAAGTCTATTGAAGAGAGGGTTGTGTTGTTCCCTTTCTATTTCCGCGGGAGTAGGAGTGCCTGGATTTTCATCATTTACATTTCCTCCAAGGGCTTCTTGGAACTCATTGATATTTTCTTCCTCTTCCTCTTCAATTTCTTGTTGTCTAGATCTTGATCTGGTATGAGCCATTTTGTTTATAAGTTTTTATTTGAAGTTTGATGAAAATGATGATGAGTTGGTGATGAAAGATTGATGTTTGGTGAAGTGTTTTGCATATAGATCCTTAGCACTAAAGGTAGATGGTACCAAAGTTCTTTCTTGAATTGCTTGTTGTGTTCGATTGATAAAGTTTAATTGGATAAGGTTTAGAGAGGCCTGAGATGTGTTACAGACCCAACTACCTAGTAATGAGAGGATTCACTCATAGACTAGTTTTAACCTGTGTAGAAATGTCTCTTAGGATGAGTTTATCCTAGATGTAGAGACACTCTAAAAAGTGATGTGTTTGTGTTTGATTCAAGAAATTTATTTTTTTTAAATAGAACTTAGGACAAAAACCTTTTGATGTTTTGAGAGTTGTAATGGAGTTGATGAGATATGAATGTGATAATGGATGAGATGCAAACTTCAATAAAAGCTTTGTGTCAAAAAAGGAACAAACTCTTCCTCTTCTCTTTCGGGAGTTGGTGGTTCTTCCCGAGCTACGTTATATGTGATACAAATAACTAGAAAGAAGGTAGGATTGATTTTGCCTCCTTTGTTCTTGTGATAACTCAAAGCTCGATATTGCATCAAAGCTCGATATTGCATAAAATCTCTACGGTTTAATGACTCTTGATCAAATTCGTTTGATTTCCCTTGAAGATATAGATGCATGTGACGTAGGAAGGTTCTATGAGAGAAAGATTTGTCTATTAAGATAGAATAATTTCCTCTTTTTGATAAGAGCCTTTGAGCTCAATAGTCTTTTCTTCAAGTTGATGTTTTGATAAAGATTCTTCTTTCTCAAGATGTGAAGAATGGTCATATAGTTTGATACTTTTGTTGTTGCTCTTTGTTTTTGATATTTTATGTTTTGAAAATGTTTGTATTGGATGAATACTTGTTTTTATTTGGGTTTATGAAGTTTCTTTGACAAGAAAACAAAGCAAGCACACAAACACAAGAATGTTGCCTTAAAAAGGCACAAGTAAGTATGGATCTAGATCAACCCAATCTTTTGAACTTTTTAATGACCCTTTTTAATGACTCTTTATCCCTAAGCTCAAATGGCCAGTTGCGATAATTTTAGCCCACTTCTTGATATTTCTTTGACTTTGGTACTACATACCTTATGAATCCCGTCGTGGTAGGTAAGGATGTGATATACTAAGTCTTACACGAGCATAACAAATAGATGATCCCTATAATGGGTGAATCACCACTTTCATCAAGCCACAAGTGGCTTTTCAAAAAGCTATGTTTCTACTCAAGGAAATATGTATGGTGAGTATCTTGGGGGCAAAACCTTCTATGCTCTTGCACTAAATTTATCACAAATATCCTCAATCAATAGAACGAGTGGGCTACTACTTAAAGGTGTTTAGTAATGTTCGATGTTTTTGGACATAAGTTCATTCTGCAGTGGCTAACTTAAGAGCCTTGTAACTTGTGGTGGGGCCCATTTGTCCTTTCGGCAAGTTACACTATAGGAATAGCTATACCCAAGGCTACAAATTTCGCTCTCACCTGATTTCTATAGCGGCTTGAAGGATTTACCGCGCGAGGTCATTCCCAATGGTCATGTGTCTCTTGGTAGGCCTCTCTTAAAAATATAAACGTTGAGTGTTACTAACACTTTTCTCTTGCACCTAGGACCACGAAAGCCAAGGGAGAGGATAGGGTGTGTTAGAAGTAGGACCACTCGACAAGCTTTGCACAAGCAGGCCAAACACAAAAGATACTTGTTCTTTTTAACTCATCATTTGCAATGTGATCTAACTATTTGGAGATGTTGCTCCAACATTCATGGTGTTCTTTTTATCCTTCAATGACAAAATGTGTTGTAATCTAGGAATTGGAAATCTTGGTCAACTGAATTAAGAGTACGTTTTGCTTGAAGTAAATCGATTTGAGAACAACTTTGACAAATTGGGGATTCTTTTTAACTTGCCCAAAATGAAGTGTTGATTGTGAATTTTAGTTTGATGCAAGAAATAAAATTTGTCTTGTTAATTTTAAGTACCAAAAATTTTTTCCTAACTTTGCAAAAAAATAATTTTGTGTGTTTGTTTTCGTGATTCTTTTTGACTTTGAACAAGTGTGTTTCTTTTTTAGAGCTCCAAACGAAAGATGTGGTTCTTTTTAAAACTCTAAATGAAAGTGTAGTTTGATTTAACCCAAAAGGAAAATGAATTTATTTTATCCTAACTTGAAAGACAAAGTTAGCAATATGAACAAATTTATTTCCTAAGCTAAAATTGTTATTAAAAAAATCCTATTGTAGGGGTTAGTTAAAACCTGCACAAAAGATAATTAGTTAGAAAAATCCACATGTTTTGGTGGGCTTCTACAAACCTAAAAAATTTGGTTTTCGGTTACAAGGAATTTTCTTACAACTCTCTATTACAATAGCTCTACTCTGTGTGAAAACAAAAGCGCTATTTAACATGAAAGAGCAATAGTATAGACAATAGCGCTAAAGTATCAATTTGTGAGGGTGTTAAACTAAGAACAAAAGCACAAGAGCATGACCTATGTGTCAATTAAAACATTCAAAAGTTAGTAGTCTTCAAAATGGTTGCTCTTTGATTCACATCAGGTTCACCAAATGATGCTCTGCAAAAAGGATTAGAAAATCTATTTGATGGCAACACACACAAGAGCACAAGAAATAAACGTTAGTGTTAGCAACAAAAGATTATCCTAAACAAGCATATCAAGAGAGATATTAAGCATGAAATAGAAAGCATACAAATATAGAATAGATAAACTATACTCCTAAATTCTAATCAAGATGCTCATAGTTGTTCCTCCCTTATTCCTCTCCTCTCCAAGTTGCACATGAGTGTAGCTCTCAGCTTTTAGCACTAGCCATGGATGCCATATGGAGATTCAAGATGGTTGAAAATGGTAAACAAATGCTATGCAAGTGTAGATAGTGATGAGATGAAAAAGCTCTATGCTAATACCAGTATAACAACAATACTCTAATGCTTCCTTCATTTTCTTGAGGAGAAGGGTTCTATTTATAGAAGAAATGGGGAAATGAAGGGTTAATATTGAGCAATCTTAACAAGGGTTAGGATTGAAAGATATTAAATCCATGTGAGACTTTCAACCCAGTCCAATGTTGACAAGTGTCACCATGAGGAGGCTTGAGAGGAGAGATAAGGAGAATTGAATGCTCGAGGGGACATGATGGTTACCCTAGGGGGTTGGCTTAGGGTTAGGTTAATGGATATTCCTTTTATCCAAGGGATAAATGAATGTGCAAGGGTTAAATGGTTACCTTAGTCAAAGAAATAAATGATTTGAAGAGACCCATGAGTCAAAAGGATGGTTAAGTTAGAGGAAAGTCTCTAACCAAAGATAAAAGGTGAGTTAACCATAAATGGTTATGTAAGAGCCTTTAATGGTTTGGAAGACTTTAGAGGTTAACCATTTGAAGACTTAAAGCCTTAAATGCCTTTCAAAGACTTTGAGGGCTTTGAGAAGTGACTTCCTTTTATTTAGGAATGTGACAATGATTAGGATATGATTAGGCTAATCAGAAGGAGTTAGAAGAATCTAGAAGGGATTTAGGCATGCAAGTGGATTTTGTAGGAGAATGTAAGTGGGAGGAATTTTGGGATTTTCAATTGAAATAAAATCATTTATTTCAATTAAATGGTGTAATTTGCATTTGGATAGATATTTAAATAAATATTAATTTATTTAAATGTGAATGTGAATTTTGGATTTTATTTAAATAAATCTTAATTTATTTACATGAGAAAAAGGAAGATAAAGCATTAAATGCTTAATGACTTTGAGGGAAACCATTAAAGGCTTGAGAAGACTCTAGAAGGAAGCCATTAAGTTTGAAGACTTTAAGGGAAACCATTAAAGGTTTGAGAAGACTCTAGAAGGAAGCCATTAAGTTTGAAGACTTTAAGGAAAACTAGTAAAGGTTTGAGAAGACTCTAGAAGGAAGCCATTAAGTTTGAAGACTTTAAGGGAAACCATTAAAGGTTTCAAGTGGGTGTGGATAAATAGGATTTTAAATAAATTATTTATTTATTTAAAATAGTTGTGCAACTTGCACTTATAGGAAAATGCAAGTGGGTGGAGGATAAAGGTGATTTAAATAAATGTTAATTTATTTAAATATGAGAGATGGGATTCTGGGGGATTTAAATAAATATTAATTTATTTAAATGTGAGAAAAGATTTAATTAAACAAATATGATTTATTTATTTAATTAATGGTCCAAATTTGGTTAAGTGAATTAAATCAAATAAATTGAATAATTTATTTAATTAATAGGAGAAGAGGGTTAAGATGAATTAATTAAATATTAATTTAAGTAATTATTGATTGATGGTTAAATAATCAAATAAACACTAAATATTCATTTAATTAAGTGGACAAATTTATGTGACTACACTATCATCTGTTGCATCATGCTCAGCTAGAACTAAAGCAAATCCTGCATCAACAGTAGGACCTACACACGTCTCATGACAACTCGAACACATATGTGGCATCCTTCAAGGAGCGGATGCCATGTGAGCAACTTTCTCACTCAGGTTACCTATGAGGGAAGTCAAAGCATCTAATGTTGAAATGAAGGATGTATTCTGGACATCTGTAGGAATCGATGGAGCAACAAGGGGAACTATGGGTGGATCTGGTAGGGGATTATTACTCCGTGCCCTAATCTATGTTGTGGCATCCCACGACCAACACCCTAGAATGACTTAATATCAAAATAATTTGGTTTTTGGTGCATTAAAAACTCATAGTATAATTTCTTCAAAAAATAAAAAGGGACCTCATAATTACGATGTGGTGGATAATCAAAAACCATCCACCATCTATCCCAAAAGTGTCTAGCTATTTCTGGATGCACACACCACCTAATTGAAATTCTTTTCTGGTTAGGTTGCATTGGTTCTCTTGTTTTTGGGTTAGTAAAATATGGACATAAATGAGCTTTGGTTATTTTGAGATTAGTGATTTGCCTATAAGTTAAACCATCGGCATAAAAATCACGCAACTCTTGTCATCGTCTATGAAATTAATCTAATTGAGAATCAATAGATCTAACTGACTTGACAATAGTTTGCATTGATTTTGCAAACTCTAGAAGATGGGGTGGCATGATTGGCTCATTTTGGATAGCAGTAATATTTTGTTCAATCACTTGTAGGTTTTCATTAATTCGTTCTCTTAAACAAATTTCATCCAATCTAGGGTGTGGAGGTGGAGGTGGTGGTGGTGGTGGTGGAGGTGGAGGAGGAGGAGGAGGAGGGGGTTGCAGTGGGGGATTTTCATCTAATAGCTCATCTATGTCAAAGACATCCATGATAATGAAGAGCTCCTACATATATAAAGATATACATGAATTATATACAAATCTATGTCAAAGAAGAATCTATTTTAGTTTAAAAACAAAAAAATTAATAGTAACATTTCTATGTTATTGAATGAGATACACATGAAATATAATATAATATTGAACTTAAAAAAATATACATGTACATACTATTGAATCTTTAAATATAAAATTTGCGCACAAAACTTAATAAAAACTTTCAATGAAACTTCATAAATCTATTATATATTCAATTTATTGCATTCATTTCTTGTAAAATGTAAGATCATTACGCGCTATAAACCAAGATATGATCATACGATCATGCAAGATTTAATAGAAATACAAGATCATCATGTGAGGCACAATCATATGATACTAAGATGCAAAAATGTGTGATCAAATAGTGATAATCTATTATATTCTCTAAAATAATAGGCATGACAATAAAGGATTGTAAATAGCATGCTCTTGTTGAAAAAAATAATAATGATGATAAGTCATTGATGAAAAATAATAAATAACATGTTTGTAGTAACTAGACATAAGAGTAAGAGATCATATAGACCTAATTATTAGTGTACCTAGATATAATTATATATAAATGGAAGGATATACAAAAATGATCTAAAGTGATAAATTGCCCAATGTATGAACATAAGATAATACTTTAAGAAGATAGATTAACCAATATACAAACATAAGATAATGCTTTAATAAGATAAAAAAAACACTATATGAACATATGTGAAGCAAATAGTCTTGAAGATCATAAGATAGAAAAAAGATTAAAGTATAAGACATAAATAATTATGAGAAATTAGTAGTTATTAATAAAGATTAGATAATTTAAAAATAGGAGATAGAACATATGAAGAAAAAGTAGGATTAAAAAAGGAAATCAAGTGAGAAAATATTAAGCATGCCCTACAAGTGGGGTAATAGAATATGAAGTAAACATAAAAGATTAAATTATGTGATATCTAGTGGTTTCTCTTTTATGTTATGTGTCACCTCAATGTGTACATTCACTTTGTTGGTGCATCATTATTTTCTTGCATTTAGCTAACTATTGTATATGTCCATCACATGACATAATAGGACCTTTTTGCCATGACATGGCATAAACCTAAGCCTAAACTTTGATATCTAAAATTTGAAGAGTAATGTTAATTACTTTTAAGGTTATACTAATAGTGGTAACTTTTGTATTGCCTAATGAGGATTAAGAACAATTTTGGTACATATGTTTGGTTTTGTTTCGATTTCATTTTCATTTTTGTTTTTGTTTCAATTTCATTTTTGTTTTGATGTTTCTGAGATATCTAATTTGATATTTTGTTTTGTTAACTATCTAGGTTTGGTTTTGATTTGTAAATTTGTTGATTAGGGTTTAGGGTTAACTGTTGAAGAATATTTTAGATCAAAATCAAGAATTTACAAATGTAAAAACAAATTTATTTATATGCTACTTTAAAAAAAAAAATTTAAAAAATCTAAATAATACACAAAAAATAGGAAAAATATACAAGAAAATTATGAAATGTGAAAATAGATTATTGAATGTGTACCTGGGATAGTGGTGGAGGCTTGAAATGGAATCCACAACGCGGGGGGCCATTTTTGATCTCCTATCCTCACTTCACTGTCAGGGTGAAAATGAAAAAATTTGCCAAAGAAAAAGGGTAAAAATACCATTTACAAATAGGGGCCTGTTTTTTAGAAACAGGCCCCCGTTTTTTAGAAACGGGCCCCCGCTTTGTTTAAAAGCGAGGGCCCATTTATTTTAGCTTTGGGCCCCCATTTTGAGGAGTGCATTTTCCAATGCACAGACTTCCACAAATTTGTGACTCATTACCTTGCACTTTCCCTTAAGCTCATACTATGACCATAACCTTATACAAAATCTACCTTAGTATTCGCTTATCATTTTTGCCATATTCATCATGTCCTTCCTATATCAAAATGATTTACAAGATCTCATACTTATATGAGTCTATTACAATATTCCATGTCGGCTTACAAAAGATATTACAATTAAATACAAAAAGTTGTTCCTATCGGCTAGGATGCCAGTGAACATTATTGTCATTGTTGGTGAAGTGTCTGTTGGTGTCAGTGCCTGTGCCTATTGGTGGTTGTGCCTGCCAGTTTCCACAATGCTGCAAGGTTGCCAGTAGGTTACCATAAATGACAACACCATCATTTCTCACTAGAGTGTAGAATGCCAACAGACCGGATCCTCTTGGATCATAGAAATCACTGTAATTGAGCATTAGAATGTATCTAAGGAGTTAGACAGAACATAGAAGTGAAAATCTTAAGTTTGAGGTCCCAGTTGTGACCCATTATGTATTTTGAGCATGTTTTAGTAGGCCTATGAGTCGGTTACTATAACACGGTTGTTACCAGTTGGTTTTAATCAGCTTTCATGATATAATTCAATCTGTTCTACATGGCCTCTATCATGTCCTTATGTTTCTATTGTGTTTACTCTTGTTGACCGGTCTGGACTGATCTCTTTGAGGTCTCTCCTCACCGGTGACTACACCACTAGTCCAAGGCTTTGAGTTTTAGATCAATCTGGACCCAAAGATAATATTGAGAAACAACTTCCGAGATACCAAACTCATCCGATGAAACCGAGAAACCTCCAAGCACACAATATACATAAGTCAAACACTCTTGTTCACCATACCACATCCGGACTTAATCCAGACCAAAAGGATTTGACATCAATAACAACACATAATGTAATGCTAACAAAAAATCGAGTTGATATTAAACCTACAACAATTATGATAGAAAAGAGAGGTTGCCCTTACATAAATCTTAAACTAGATAAAATAATAATTTTGTTTACACTAAAAACTTATATTTTTGGAATAATATTAAATAGGAAAGAAATATGCATACCCTATTTTTTTCTATAATATCTTGTCATACTTTCTTCATTCAACCTTTGTGTCTTTTCTAATGAATTCTTTCATACTCACTTTTTTTTTCTTGTTCTTTTGTTTCCCATTTCCTCTGTAAAAGATGACTTGACAATTCCTCTATCAAAAGTTTTCTCCTTCAAAATCTGCCTTGATGAAGAAAATTATAAATTAATCTTGCAATATTGATTTTTAAAAAATGAAAAAGCAATTTCCTATTTATATGCATTATGAATTGAAATAAATAAACTGGTTGGGTAGGATTTCAGATGAAGATCGAACATGAACAAAATCCCAATTGTTTTTTAGGTCCCTTCATTTAAAGGTCATTGTACCAGTAATTTAATATTATTTTATTGGGGTTCAAATGAAGGCCTCTTTGTTCGAACCCAACTTCGAACAAAGAGGTCTAGATGGGTTCGAACAAAGGGTTCTTCATTTGAACCCCCTCATTTTGCACTTCCCCCCCTCCATTTACAATTTTTTTATAGATTTTTGGCTTTTGAGGCTCAGGTTGAAGATAAAAATGAAATCAACTCAACAAACCAATTTGTAGGATCATAGTCCTTGAAATAATATTTCCGACAAGTATAATTTCACTATATATTTTGATTTTATTATATATTTTTTTTAGTTAAACTAAACATAGCTTTTTCACTAAACATCAAGCTCTCTATTCTACACATGTGGAAAAATAGTAGATTACAAAAAAAAAATCATGAAAAAATATTTAGGCAAGTTCGGTACTGATGTCCTTGATCCAACAAAAAAAATGGAATTATGATACATACAAAAAAGTTACATTAGCTAAAATACACCTATATCTAAATTATAACTGATTTGGCTTCAAAACTTAATTATGAAAAAAATTCAACAAAAAATTATGAAACCAAATGCAAGCACTAGATATTGGAATTATAAATCTAAATTCAAAAAATTAGAATTTTATTCTTTGTAGAATTTTTTTTATGCCTAACAGTATACACGTCACTCTTAAAAAATGTTGTTTACTATAAAAACTAGTTATCAAAGGAGATGTAAAAAAAAAAAATACAATCTAATTCCTTTTTTTTTTTAAATGTATATTTAGAATTTATAGACAAAACCTTGCAAATCACTAGATCACATTATCTTCAAATTCCTAGTGGTTAAGTGGCTATATGTGTCAAAAAGTGAAGGTTTAGTTCAAAATGTTGATTTCAATGTCAAGTTTGGCCAAAAAGTGTAACCCACTATTGTGGGATCACCCATATTTGAAGTGTTTCTTTGTTGCTCTAACCAATGGATTGTTTGTAACCCCTAGGTAGGAACCTCTTGTGTTGGTTGGTTTTTGTGTTTTAGGTTCATCTAACATCATGTTGAGTGGAATAGAGGGTAATAAGCCCTCATCCTTTTCCTTCTCTTGGAAATTGAGAGTTTTGTCATCTAGTTGAGTAGTAATGGATCCTAGGGATCCTTTGTTGGCATTGGGTTTTTGGATATGAATTGGAGTTGATGATATCCTCATCATATCTTTCTATGGCATTGTGAGAAAATGCAGTTGTGGGTTTGTATCTAATCATTTTTTTGGTGTTGTTCCCTCTCTCTCATAACGTTTACCATGCCAATATTTCCTTGTGACTATTAAGTCTTTCATTGGTATGGCCTTTCTTATACAATGTTGAGATCATTTTTACTATCATTAATTTTGTGTCGTTGTGTACTTTACAACACTTGTGTGCACATTGTAGTGCAAGTGCAACATGTTGTTGTCACATATGTGATATTGTTATTGTTGTTTTAAAAAAAAAATTGTTCCATTAGGTTTTGCCTCAATCGTTCAAATGGGGCATTGCATTAAAGCCAATTTGTGGATGATAAAGACTCATATAAATCTTCAAAGAGAAATAATTATCATTTTTCATCCTTATATGAAGTCCTAAAAATTTTCAAGAGGTCTCAAATGATGCCTTTCCTGGTAATTAAGAATAAATACTTTCCTTATGCTATAAGTATAGCCTAAGTAGGTAAAAGTTAGTTATATATCTTTGTTAAGATGTTAAATGAAATTATTCTCATTTAGTAATTATGAAAAATAAAATTATATATGGTTTACTAAGTTCATTTCAACAAGCCACCAAACAAATGTAATTATATATCCATTATTAACAAATAAGACTTTGATTAATTGTTTTAGAGATAAACTACCCTAAATAAATTAAAGGTAAATAAAATGGAAAAATATTAAGGGTGTGTAATCTTAGCTTAAGTGCATAAAATTATAACAAATTAAATATTTAATATGACATTTGTAGAACTCGATTATTTTATGTGCACATTTAAAATAAGTATATAATTAAATATTAATGAACTTGATATTGCATAAGTCACTTGACAATTAGGAATAAATTTGACCTCTCAATAGGTCACTACTACAATTGGAATGAGAAATCTTATATATTGTATACTTTTTACAGAGTATACTCTACACCATAATGAATTTGAATTCAAATTTAGGAGAAATGCATCTTTGTTGCATTTCAAAATATAAAGAGAATTAAATAGAGAAACAAAGAAGGTTGGGTTTGTTCTTTAGAAAGATACTCAATAGTCACTCAATACAAAACATAATTTATCAATCTATTAAAATATGTTGATTACAACATCAATATTAACTCTTATTCTAAAGTAAATTGATTTCTTCTTGCAATTTAATTAATTTATACATTTCTTTTCAATTATATAGTAAATAAATAAAAAAACCATTTTCTAAAATGTGATAATATTTTTTTTAAAATATTATTATTATTATCATTTAAACTTTCATTTATGTATATTTCTAAAACATTGATATAAACAATTTAATTGAAAAAATTCTACACCCAAGTCTTTAATGCATTAACACCATTATACATTACGATGTCAATTTTTTTTTAAGAAATAAAAACAAATGACTCTTTTTTAGATGCAAAACATAAAATAACATATAAAAAAAATAGTATTTTAGATTTCATAATATTATGATAGTTTTAAATGATTACTATCTTTTAAGAATTAATTTTTTAATTTAAATCAAAAAAATAGGTTATGTTTTGAATTTAGAGTTTCTTAAAGGACAAGAATCATGATTAAAAAAAAAAAAAAAAAAAACTCCCAAAGTTTTTTCTCTATAGAAAACTAAAAGAAACCAGAATAGTACAAATAAACATATCTAAAAGAAAGAATCCCCTTATTCCTTTATTATAAAGTAAATGAGAAAAACACATATTTATGGAAACGAGAAGGCAAAGTAGGTAATAAGCACGAAGCCTTATATTATATAATATATGCATAGAAGATGCTCTCGACTCTGTATGACAAAGTCCATTCATGTTTATCCAAACCAAAAGCCACTAAATGGGCGTACAATACTCATATATGTTTATATTCATGCTAATATAAACTCCATGGAAACATAAGTTCCACAATATCTTTCTTCAGTTCAGGTGTGAGGTTTCTTCACGGTCACCACAGGGCACTTACAATTGCGTGTGCAGTACTCACTCACACTGCCTTGAACAGCTCTGCATAACCCATTACCATTTAACCACTTAATTAATTGCACTGCAACTATATACACTACTGATATCCAACTATGTAATATAAATTCGTCAGTCTTAAATAATATATTAAGCTTAGAGAATGTCAGTCAATTCTAAATGTTTAACATTTTTAAGTCTAAAAGTATATTCTTAGTGTGACCACACATCTTAAGCAACATATTAACCCTAAAAAATGTTAATCAACTCTGAATGGTTAACACTTTTAAGCCTAGAAATATAAGCTTAGTGTGTGTGATTTAAGCCATTCCATATAGATCACCTCTTCATTGCTCCATGCCCATGACTTCCAACGACCACAAGATCTACTTTGAGTTCATTAGCTGCCTCACAGATTGCATATTGTCTTTCTCCTGTCATCACCTTAACTTCAATGTTCACCTGCATAGCCAATGCTCTCAAAAACTGATTACAAATACGAGACAAATTTGAACAGTATATTCTAATTTTTTATTTGTTTAAAAAATTTATTTGAAATCAGATAAATAGATGGATTCTACTAAAAAAGTTAGTGGGATTTCAAATGAACCATCTAACCAAACAAATAGAAGCTGGTGCAATTTCAGATGAGCCATCTAAATATATAAATGGACTCTAAATGGTTCATCTGAAATCAAACAAATAGATGAACCCTACTAAAGAAGCTAGTGCAATTTCAGATTTATCGTCTAAACAAGTTAAAGCTATTGTGATTTCAAATGAGTTATCTAAATAAGTCAAAGCTTAGACTGTATTGTTTAAGTGAAAATGCACTAATACTGTTGAAAAAGCCTTTACCTACAATAAATAGAAACTGGTATGATTTCAGATGAGCCATCTAAACAAATAGATGGACTCTAAATGACTCATCTGAAATCGTGCAAATAAATAGACTCTACTCAAAAACTAATACAATTTTGAATATATCATCTAAACAAATCAAAACTATTTAAACAAACAAAACTTAAAATATATTGTTTAAGCAAAAAAAACACTTACATTACGCTTTCCACATATCTCTCTTGCATGGGACAATACTCTTTCTGTGATGAGATTTTCATTTCTTTCAGCTATTTCCATCACATGATGCCCTGCAGATGTAGCACCTGCAAGAAGAAACTGTTAAAACTATATTGAATTTTCCAACATCAACTTCAACAAATCAAACAGTGGGAATGTTACCATGGCCTGCTATTGCAATTTTGGATGCAGCTGGGGCCTCCGCATGCATAACAATAATCTGTTCGTTATCTTGTTGATTGAGAACATTGTCAAGAGCCCACTGCAATGCATACATGCTTTCCTCGCTCTCATTTACAGCAACCATGATTCTCCTTCCTACTCTTTCACTCCCTGCCATTGATCACCTCTCTCAAAATCCCAAAACAACTTAGAATCTGAATCTCAAGAAACAATGAAATAGAATGTGACTGATGATTAGAGCAGACCCATGGGCTTATTTTATACTGCTTTGTTGTGGAATCTTGTACGGTGCAACCTTTACAGCATTTATTCTCTTTGAGGAATTTCAATGAAACCAGAAACAAACATCACTCAGGAATATAGGTATCCTACAACGACCCTTCATTAAATATAGGCTTTAAATGTATAGATCAAAGTTAGGCTTGAAAAAAGTAAATCCTTAAATTAAGAATTTAGTGTTTACATATGTTTGAATTATTAGTATGTGTAATAAATATTAAGCTGTTGAAGAATAACTTAATATTATATTATCGTGAATTTGTAATGGTGTGTCCAATGTTTTAAAGATTTAAGAGTAAAAATAGAGGTCATTCACAAGGTTCAAATTTATAGAGGTGCATTTGGGTCAGGTTCAATCCTTCGATGAATATGCTGGATTAGATCTCCATGTATGTGACTATTTAACCGAAACAGACTTATGATTTGGATGAATGCTTACTCAAATCATTGTAATCGACTATATAAAGACAGGGATACTTATATCTATGTATTGCCGATTTCTATTTACATTTGATAAATGTCAATTACATATGTTTATAGATTCTTAATTAACACCCATTAACCCTTTATTGGTGGATAATTGGGGACCATTCTAATAGAATTGTTTCCTTTTCTTGATATGAAGATAACCACCCATCCCTTATCATATCAGAATATGATGATATTTTATCATATTTAGAAATGTGGGAATCACTTATATACGAACTTATCTAAAACCAGGGGCTATAAGAATTTGGTCTTTTCAAGATATTTTTTGATATGTTCCTTTCCGACAGAGAGTAGTAACCTTTAGATAAGGTAGAATAACTATTTGGAATATTTGGTACGTTGTCTTGTCTTTACTTTTAGACGGGAATTGCTATTTCATCTTGTTTTAATCACAAAAGTAATGCGTATAAGACATATCTGAGTATTCCTTCGTTTGCCTTTACTGAATTTGCATTTTACGAATCAAAATAGGTGGCATTGCTTTAGTTGGTAAGGTCGCTTTGTGAATAACTTTCACGACACATATCTACGTCGTTGTCCTTCACCCTTACGGCATGGTTCGTTTTGTTGACTAGACTCTTCTTAATCTTAAAATTAGAATTTTTTGTATTGTAATGAAAAAATTAATTTATTATTAATATTTAGATTATTATATAGGAAATGATTAAAAAAATAGAATTTTTTTTAATGTAACACAACATAGAAGTATTAAAATGATAATTGGATGTAAAAATATAAATAGTAGAAAATAAAGAATGTAATTTATCAAAAGATAAAGTTGTCTCATCAAGATGTTATCATTATGATTGATATTCAGGTAATGTGTTGTATTATTGTATTCATAAAATTATTACTGATCGGTTGACCATTGAAAAATGTATAAAATTAATTGTATGTATTCCATATGTATGCCCATGAAGTATTTAAATTGATCAAATTATTTCTTCATCTATATTATATTTAGAAGTTTTATTTTTAAAAATTATATTTCATAGTGGAAGAATTAATAAATTGGTAGAACAACTAAAATATTTATCACTTTTGAGAGTTCTCAAGAGGTGAGACTCACTCAATAATTAATTCAACAACTCTCACCAATGGTGCAATACCCTACCTTGTCATTCTAACAAGCTCCAAAGAAATATGCAACACATTTATCTAAAATAGAATAAAACATTGTCAATCTACATTGAAAGAATTTAAATATAATGGACTCTACATGCCATGAAAGCAATGCCATATACATGCCACCAATGCATAAAATTCCCATACAATGGAACAAAGATCACCATCCCTGGTGATCCAAATCCTTTTCAATTCTGTGCAAACATAAAAGGAACTTTTGAACAACAAGTGCTTGTAAATAGAGAAGGTTTGTCATCTAATGATACTTCTCGAAACATAGATCCTCAAACATTGGCTAGATTGCCCAAAGGAAAACTAAAAGTTGAAGATCAGGGATGTAGAGAATACACTATGCCACAGACATTCCACATTGGAAAATTACCCACTTCTCCTAAATCCTATTGAAAGCCACATCTGGTGCATGAGGAACCCAAAGTCATAATTCAATATCAACCTCCTACCTCTTTCACAAAATGGGGAGACCATAATGAAGAAAATATTGAAGAAGATGTATCCAAGTGGCTCTACAAAGATGAGGAAGATCTTCCACCTATACAACTTTTCTTGTGGAAAATTATGGTAAAGGATTCACTATCATGCAGAAAAAAGGTTATGACGAACATAATGGTCTTGGCACAAAAAAAAAGGAATTATAGAACTTTTCCTACCAAGAGAACAATGTCACACCAGAGGATTCGGATTTAAGTCGTTACGAATCAGTCCCTTCAATGCCAAGTTAACCTCATGTAAAATATGATATACTCTTAACGATGAAAAGACACCTAGGGGACACCTTAGAGAAATTGATTGCAATGAATGGGAAGGAGATTATTCTTCCTCTAGCTCTTATGCCCTAAATGACATTTTCATTGATCCAAGTGACCTACCTATTGAGGAAAAATGTGTCAACACTCCCCTTCTACAACAAACTTGTCATAGAGCTTGGATTTTAGATTTTTGGGACCCTAGCTCCTCCTTTGAGGGTGAAAACCTTTCTAAGTTGCCCAAGGATAGAAGAATGGACAAACCCTTGGTATAACATATGAAATCTCCTCTCTTGGTGGAGATGATAGAAGAAATAAACTTGGGAACATCATTATAATTTTAAGGTCATTCACTTTGTAGCTTCATTTTCAGAACAAGAAAAGACAAAATTCATATCATTCTTTCTACAAAGAAAAATCAAATTTGCATGGTTCTATGCATATATGTTAGGACTAGATTCAGACTTGGTACTTCATCATTTGCCATTGCAACCAGATGCAAAACTAGTCAAACAAAAATTAAGAAAAATACATCCACAAATTGCATTACTTATGAAAGTTGAGTTAATGAATTACTAGATGTTGGCTTCATTAGGCCTATTGATTATGTAGAATTGATAGCTAACTTGGTTCCCATGAGCAAACCCATTGGGTGCATAAGAATTTACACTGATTTTCAAGATTTAAACAAAGCTTGTCCAAAAGATGGCTTTCCTTTGCCAAACATTGATATAATTATGGACTTGACTACTGGTTATGAAATGATGTCCCTAATGGATGCATTTTTTGGATACAATCAAATTAGAATTGCTCCTAAAGATCAGCCTAAAACAACTTTCACATGTGCATGGGGAACCTATTGTTGGAATGTAATTCCCTTCGGCCTAAAAAATGTTGGACCAACCTATCAAAGGGCTATGACTACTATCTTTCATGATTTCATGCATACACTAATGGAAGATTATGTAGATGACTTACTTTGTAAATCACTCACTAGAGATAGTCATCTAGTGAAATATGTTTAGGATTTACCTAGGCTTTAATGCACATGCTAGTTTAGGATCACTTTTCCCTCAACATAATTTTGGTGAACCTAGCTTACCTTACACTTGTAATCATTTTTATTTAATTGTATATCTTGCTACCTTTGATTAGTTAGTTTCTTACTTCCATGGTTTCATTGCTTACATTAGATAGTGTTTGTATAAAATTAGTTTAAAAATAAAAAAATTTGAAATACTTTCTTTTGAAATTTATCAACATATCCTTCATTTTATAACTTTCTTCTATTTATCATTATCTCTAGGAGCATACACATTCTCTAATAATTTTGTGTTCTTATAAGTTTCTAGACCTAGTGCTAGATGAATTTGAGATTCTTGTTAAAAGAAGTTATCAAACTATGGTTTCCCATACTTTAGATAGCTCTGATTTTGAGCTTGAGTTAATTAACATGCTCACCTCATGAAGTCAAGCACCGTGATCTTTTTTAGATCCTAATCCTACCTTTAAAATTATATATTAATGTGATCACCCCATGATTCTCTTGAGATGGACCACTTTGTACTTCAAGTTCCTGAGGCTTAAATTCAAAAGTAAGACACGGAATTGGCTAGTTTCAAGCTATTCTTGATCACAAAATCCTTGGCCAAGGAGGCTTCTCCTCTTAAAAAAAATATAAAGAGATTTTTAATCAATGTTTTGGAAGGTGTAAAAATTCTTCATAGCATAGATCACATATTGGATACAAATATTAGGTGACTAGCTAGTTTATCCATTATTTATATATGTTATTTTAACTATTTACATTAAGATAGACATGAATTTGTTGCTACTAAAATAGGTTCCCTCTACATATGGTTTCCAAGTTAATATATTTGAATTTATATTGATTAATTTTATTTATAACATTTCACTTTTTACCTTTTTAAAGAATATTCATTTGTCTTTAATATTATCATTTATTGGAGCAAGTGGGACATTAGATAAATATTGGTATTCATCCATCTTTAATATTATCATTTATTGGAGCAAGTGGAACATTAGATAAATATTTGTAATAAAAATAATTCTACTATAATTTAAAAGTTTATGATTAAAAAATAATAAAATGTGTCATTTTTATTGATAATGACGAAAAAAATTAGTCTTGATTCAAAAATCATTTATATATATATATTATAGAACCTTTAAAAACTTATAATTACTTGTTATGCAATTTTTTAAATTTTGAGACTCTTGAATTTAGCCTAAGTAATTTGTATACATGCAATTGTTAAGGCTACTTTTACATGTTGCTTTCTTTCTACTCAATATATGAGCATCATTTTTATTTTGTTTTTTCAATATATTTACATTAGCATTCAATTTACAAGATTCATCTTCACACATTAATTTATGTTGAGTATTTGAACAAGATTCATTTTTATACGTGAAGTTTATTATTAGATTTTCATCACACAAATTAAAAGTTAATTTGTACCAATTTATTAAAAAAAAATTAATTTGGGTTCAATTTTTTTAATATGTATCTTATTCATTAAAATTATGTATTTAGGTTTCATTAAATGATAATATTTAATTATGTATAAAATTAAGAAAATTTCCAACAATATATCTATGTTAAAATTTTATTATTCTCAATAAAAATGATTACAATGTTATGTGATAAATGCCCTTAAACCATTTCCCATAATTATACAAACTCAATAAAGACATGAATTTAAAGAAAGTAAAAGATATCAATTCTTCATTCTCCTTATTCTTCAAATATACACTCGAGACAAAATAGAAAATCCATTACTTTTAGCTTTCATTTTTTATTACATACAAAAAATAAATAAAGAATAATTTATCTAGAAATTAAATCTATACTACTTTGGATCAATATTTTTAATAGAGTATTCATAGAATTTAATGCAGATATGTAAAGGATAATGGAATAGCCTTTTAACTTTCTTTACAAGAAACAAGAAATCTATCACATCTACTTTTCTCAATTGCAAGAAGTAGGTATAAAAAAATATAATAACCTATTAAAAATTTGTTTAATTTAAAATATGATATTATAATCTATTATTATCAAACACATAACATTGATTAAGCTTTTACAAATGCCTTCATTAATTCTATACGTTCTTTCTTTACATTTAATGATTTGGTCAAACTTAATTTTCCATTTCAAAGATTTCTTTTGTAATCTAAATTTTGTTTTTTGTTATTTATATTTGATCTTTTTAGATGAATACAAGTTTTATGAACATTAAATGTAGTGTTGACATTAACAATTAAAAATCTATTAGGGATTCATATATCATCTTTATTTGGATCATTTTAATATACCCTATAAAAAGAATCATTATTACTCTTCAATACAATTTAAGATAATATATTCTTAAGTGTATTGTTCATAAAATATAATTAAGTTTGAGAATATATTATAATAAGTATTTTTTAGATTTTTATTGATTTGTAAAGAATTTATTTATTTATTGGTGAGATTGAATGATTCACAAAGAATCTACCAAAGATCGTCTTATATAATAAAAGACCCTTGATTCTATACAAAAATAAACTTTAACTCATAACTTAAATAAAATAAATATTAATCAATTTTAACTCGTAACAAAATAATTATTTTCCATTCAAACTATAATCCAACATACATATTGTCTTGTAATAGCCAGCAATATAACAATATTAAAATTCCACCATACAAACTGGCACGAATACGTTTTAAATGCATATGGAGAACGAATTTACATAAAATTATTCACAAGGAAAAGAGAAAAAGAATATAAAGGACTTTATTAGCCATAATATGTAAGTACAATGAAGATAGCTGGGGATAGTCCATGCATGACAGATCCAACTCATGTTGTCTGATATTCCTCACGCTATCCCAAAGGCCCACTTATTTTGCATAAGAATATATGCCATTATAAAAGCATGAAATACCAATTAAAATAAAAGTCTCATAAGAAACGAATCATTTTAATTCTTCATAGCTCTAGATGAGCTCAGTGGTGAGGTTTCTTGACGACCAGCACAGGGCACTTGCAATGGCGTGTGCAGTGCTCGCTCACACTTCCTGACACAGCCCTGCACCAACACCAACGCCAACCAATCACAATTTCAGTACAAACATAAGAAAATTATAATCACTATGATCACTATGATCAAAGTTTTTGAAAGCCAATTTCACCTCTTAACAGCTCCATGACCATGAGTTCCAACAACTACAAGATCAGTTTTAAGTGCGGTAGCCGCCTCACAGATTGCATACTTTGGTTCTCCTGTCATCACCTTAATTTCCACGCTCACCTGCAATTCCATTGCAGAAACTCTATGGTTATATATGTTTGAGTTATAGTAATATTACAAAGAAGTTCTGATGTTTCTCATTCTAACATCTAACATCATTTAGATGCAATGAATACTAACTAGATCATTTATTCTCATGACAGATGGGTTTGCACAAACCACTACTCAAGAAATAAGAATCATTGAATGAGTTTGATTAAGTGAATCATTCTCATGTGAGATAGGTTTGCGCAAACCACTACTCATATAATATGAGTCAATAAATAAATCTGATTAAAAACTTAGACAGTTGAATCTTCTTAATATCATAACTTGACACAAAATACCTCCTACTTGTCAGCCATATGTCAAAAACTATACAATTGAATCTTGCTATCCTATCAGCCATTCTAATGACTACTCACACTCTTTCAAAAAAGTAAACTGCTGGCCCAAAAATAGAAAACTTACACATGATTGTCAGAAATATCTTTTGTATGAGATAATATTGTGTGTGATATGATTTTCACCTCTTTATATCATGATTTAACATGCTACAGAAAATAGCTCTTACTTATCTGTCATATATGATTTACTAAATGAATTCAGCTTCAAAACTAAACAATTGAATCATTATATTAATATCATAACTTGACACACTATAGAAAATACCTCTTACTTATCAACCGTTTTAATGATCACTCACGCCCTCTCAGACAGTTACAAACAGAAAACTTACAGAGTGTTTGTCACAAATATCTTTTGCACGAGATAATACTCTCTGTGTGATGTGGTTTCCACCTCTTCCAGCTATATCCAACACGTGATGACCGGCAACAGCAGCAGCTGCAGAAACAAAAAGTTATATTAAAAAAAATGAGAGTATGACATTCCTTCTACAGCTTTCTCATTCTGATGATAGAACATAAAGTGTGATTCAAAACACGTTGATATAAATAAATTTTACACAATTAAATTTAAAAACAAGATACAATATAATTATAGAAAAAGTTGTAGAAATAATACCATGGCCTGCAAATGCAAATTTGGACACAGTTGGGGACTCTGCATGCATAACGATAATCTGTTGATGGTCTTTTTCTTTAAGGAGATTCTCAACAGCCCACTGCAACGCATACATGCTTTCTTCGCTCTCATCTACAGCTACCATGATCCTCCTTCCTACTCTGTCAGTCGCTGCCATTAATCCACTCTCTCAAAACTTAGCAAAAAAACTTAGAATTTTCTACCCAAATAAACAGATGATGCAATCAACTGAATTCGATGATTAGAACAATCCTTTCTCTCTATTTTATAGAGCTATCAGTGATATTCTACTCTTACGTATCAGTCTATTTCATGGTGTACAGTATGTATACATTTGTCCCCTGGAATCATATGTCGTCAAATTCCACTCTGTAAAGTGGTGAAGGAAAAAGACACCTGTGGTGAAAATTTAAAGTATTGTTAGATTCAAATAATTCAACTTTGTTGCGAGTTATTTCGATGGTCCTCGTTAGCTCATTCCATGATATGATCTGCAAGGAAGGTTGTGGATCCTTCCGGTCTTAATAAGGGGATCGACCTAGGGATTGAAATTTTATTCCATACTTTCACGTTCCACACTTAACTATTGACTAATTATTAGTACGTTTTATTCCTTACTTTTCACGTACACTTAGTGGTAGCCGTGGTATTCCGCACCATACTTTCATGGAGCTTGTTGTGGCCGTGATATTCCACTATACTTTCCTGGAGTTTTTTTTGTGGAATCAAGCTTTATGTTACATGCAAATGGTTGGGGAGTCCCTCACTAGTAAGGATTATTGTTCCTTTCAAAGTAATTTTTTTATTGTTTCATATTTTAATAAAAAAAATAGTGTTTTTTATGTTTTTTTTATTGGAGTTTTATATATATTTTAAAGAAATGTTTTCATATATCTATATCAAGATAAAAGGTGTAATTTTGTGTGTCAGAATGGGACCTATCTATTTAGTCTTATCTATATGGTATTTTATGCTTATAACATCATACTATCTTTATGTATGTAAAGTGGGGCCTATTTACTTGACCTTATCTACATTATGCCAATCATTTTCTATATAGATTCTTATGCATTAACTTTATTTTTAAAAAATTTCTAGTTATCCATACATTAATCTCTAGATAGATGTCTATATCATGATAGCTTTTTGGTCCCCAATTGGGTCCATGGTTGTTGAATTGTCCTTGTTGAAAAACAAGGTGAAAATATTGTACATAATGCATGCTAAGCTGAAATATGTTTTTATCCTATATTTCCATAAAAGAGTATTATGTAGATTAAATCAATAATAGCAGCAAAACCAGAAAATTATATAAACATACATTTTATGTAGAGAAACCATTTTAGAAAAAAAATCTATCAAAAAAAGAAAACATGCATTAATTTTCAATGTCCATGAAATGATATCAACACACTAACATTCTACACTTTGATATTAATTCACCAACACCTATATTTATATAAACGATGATTTGAAACCACTATCTCAAAACTCCAATAGATCATAAAGGAGCCAAAATCACAAATAATTTTACTAAAATTTATGAATACTAAAATTTATAAATACCAAAACTGGAGTATCATACAAAATCACATTCCCACCACGAAGATATTTTTTAAGATGAATAGATACATCATATAAATTCACATAGATGTCAGATGGCCTTAATCAATGAGTCACCAAATAAAAAACATAACCTGAAAGACATCTCTGAGTAATGAGTTACATGATCAAGTATCAGAGCATGGTTTCAACAGTGGGAACATTGAATCTTAGATTTTTGAAACTTAATTTTATTAATTTTACCTTTTTTTAGATGTCATATCGATCGAGGAAAGTGCCCACTTGTTCCACTAGCCTAAGGGTAGTCATCGTAAGGCACAGTCGAATCTAGGGCCCCGGATTTTGCATGCAACACAAAAAATATACGAGGGAAACCTGAAGGAACGCTTTACAATACATTTTTTGAGAGGGGCCACCTCTAATTGGTGGTGCCAAGAGGAACAGAAACACCATCTGTTTCTAGAAAAATTTATCGCGGTCTACATACCTAGAGTGCTTCAAGGAGAGTGCATTTTTTATTTATTTTTAGCATTTTCTTGAGATGCATATCAATGAGTTCCATGACGTACAGTAGAGGGGTCCTATTGTTGGAAGTGGAGACACTCTGAGAGGGGGTGAATCAGAGTGTCACAATTCTGACTCAAAAAAAAATTTGGAAAAAGATTATTTTGATTGACAACAGGTGAATGACATTGAACACATAAGTTGTAAGTTTATCTAAATATGACTAAACATTGTAAAAACAACACTGTTAACAAAGCATGTAAAATGACCATTCAATAATAAGAACAAACAGATAATCTTTGATTTAAGCTTTCTGAAAACAAGATGATTTTGCCACTTTTCATAAAACACGCAACATCTAAATATGATTTGCAAAGATTATATACCATACAGTTAAACACAGTAGAGAGAGAAAGAAAAATAACAAAAGATCTAAAGTATCAGAGCATGTGAAACAAAATGAGAAAAGATTGGACACATAACACCATAATTTTCATGAGTGGAAAACCCTCTTGGGGTAGAAAAACCACTCGGTAAAAGATTCCTTGTATTATTTCACACCAACTCAGTACACAAAATTTAGAAGCCACAAGGCCTCAAGGAGCACCAACCCCTCTTCCTTATACAACATCAAAAATTGCCAACTCAAGCTACAATCACAGGTACCTTTATGATTGCACTATGTTTCGCACTCACAAAACTATCAATGGTTGGAGCAAGTATAATAATCTGTCAATCTGTGCAAATGATTCCCACTAAAAAAAATTGCAACAATGTCCTTCATATCTCTGTATAGCATACAGAGAATGATATTTTAAAATTTTAAACACAATCAGAGAGAGTACACTCAATCTCTAGATAACAATAATAACTCCAACCTCAGTGGCATCAAGTACTTTACAAAACAGGGTAATAATCCATAACACTCCATGAAAAACAAAATGTTTGTCAATCTTCTTTTTACTAATTTTCTTGTTCAAGTCTCTCTATCTCTCTCTCTGTTTTTTTTTCTAAAAGTCCTGTTACCAAAAAACTTATATAATTCAATGTGTTCTTCAGAAAATGATCAAAGATTATCTTCAAGAGTAACCCTTGTATAGGGTTACCCACCCTGGGTTAGGGTTTAATCAATAACTGAATCAACTAACCTGTTCTTTGTAATAGAAAAAGAACTGTATTTTCAGTTAACAACTTCCTTTTGATATATATAAAAAAACTACTCAGTTTTAAATATAAACAAAACTGTGAAGTTCCCAGAATAGTCTTCCACATCATCTATGACTTTCGAAAATGGTTACAGAAACCCTCACAAGGGTTTGATCAAAAAAGAAAATAAATTATCCTCTTTGTAACGAAATCAACAAAAATAATTTCATCAAAAAACATAAAACCTTGCAACTGTAAAATCTTTTCTTTTTTATTGGAATTTTTAGAAATAACATAACGTTGAAAATTTTCAAAGCAACCCACTAAACTTTGAATTATTTATCATTTATAATTCAAAGAATCTCGGATATCTCCCTGAAAACTGTAAGAACGAGAATATTTTGAAACGATATTGCCTGTTCTTTTGAAGAGATGTATCAGAGAATGAAATCCTAAATATCTACACAAAATCCCATTGAAATTGGCAACTAAGACCACCATTCGACTCGTTTAACCTTGCAAATTGTCATACCAAAAACCCATAACCAGAATCTGGCAATATTTTGCCCTGTAACTGCTAGAGTGAAACTCATGGCGGCGGATGTATTAGGGTTTGATAAACTCAGCTGAAGAAAAGCTTTCGAAAGAGTTTTAATTTACTTCCAACAAAATACTTTTATTTTTTTAGCGCTTGTTTGAAATCCGCATCTTAAAAAATATCAACCAAAGTCACTTAAAAATGCCACCTCATCTTCATGTCATCGCACTAAGAGGACCCACATCATATATTTGCTGGCAGTACTGAACCAAAACATTTTACAAATATATTTCAAACTGCCGATAACAAGACCAATTAAATGGCACCCTTTTTGTCGCCAAGGACAACTAAGGGAAACACTCCCCCTTTGTCCTTGATGGAAAAAATCATGCCATCATTGACTTGTACATGCCTTTTAACTAACAGAGACCAGAAACGTGAGATGCACCAAAAACCAAACCAAATTACTGATCATGAAAATCTATCAATATCTATCACATAATGAACCTGTCAATACACAGATGTAATACTGAACCTATAATGAACAATAAACGGATGTAATAATAAACCTGTCAATGATACTTAGATATAGTGAACTTGTCAATTGTCCATAATAACAAATGAAATGTGACTCTGAACCAAATGTAAATGTCACTGTCATCCATAAAGGATTAGAACCAACTGTAATGTGAGTCATCAATAAATGAATGAAATGCCACTGTCATCAAATTAAAATGTATTACCAATCTGTCAAAACTGAAATGAAATGCCACTGTCATCAAATTGAAATGTATTACCAATCTGTCAAAACTGAAATGAAATGCCGCTGTCAATGATGTCAAAACTATCTCCCCCTTTTTGTCTCAAGACGAAGGGTAAAGTAGCAGATTGCTGCTTGTGGAGAGCAAAGCTCCCCCTCAATTCATGCATTAGTTGGAGACAAGAGAAGATTGAGAAAGCACTCCCAATCTATCCTGTAACTGTTCAAAAACTTTCTTAGACAGAGCTTTTATGAAAATATCAACCACTTGTGCCTGGGAAGGTACATACAAAACTTGAAATTCATTAGCCAATACTTGTTCTCGCAAAAAAAGGAATTTAATAGCAACATGTTTAGTGTGAGAATGTATCACAGGATTCTTGGAAAGATTGATGGCACTGGTATTATCACAGAAAATAGAGACAGGCTTGTCAACTGTAATACCCATATCAGCAAGTTGATGAGACATCCAAATTAACTAGGTGCAACAAGCAGTTGCTGCAATATATTCAGATTTTGCAGTTGATAAAGTGACACATTCTTTTTTTTTGTTGTGCCAAGCAACAAGAGGATCTCCTAGGAAGAAAGTTGCACCACTGTTTCTTTTTCTATCATCTATACAGCCAGCCCAGTCAACATCCGTAAAATCAACAAGAGTAAAATCATTATTTTGCGGATACCATAAACCATAGTCTAAAGTACCTTGAATGTACTTTAAAATTCTTTTTACAACAGTCAAATGAGATTGTTTAGGGGCAGATTGAAAACGTGAGACCAAACAGACTGCATGCATTAAATCAAGCCTAGATGCAATTAAACAAAGCAAGCTGCCTATCATTGATCTATACTCAGATTGATTTACCTCAGGTGAGGCATATGACTTGGTCAATATACAACCAGTCTCCATTGGATTACTAACAGGTTTGCAATTTGTCAAATTGAACTTCTTTAGCATTTCTTTTGCATATTTGGTTTGTGACAGAAAAATGCCTTGTTCAAGCTACACTACTTGAATACCAAGAAAGAAGGTTAATTCACCCAACATGGACATTTCAAATTCAGATTCCATGAGTTTTGAAAACCTTTTGGACAAGGAATCATTATTGCAACCAAAAATGATATCATCCACATATACCTCAACAGCCAAGATATCATTACCTTCAACTTTGACATACAAGTTACTGTCAACTCCACCTCTAGTAAATCCATTTGTTGTAAGGTGGGCATCCAACCTGGAGTACCAAGCTCTTGGAGCTTGTTTAAGGCCATATAGAGCCTTTTTCAACCTGTATACATAATCAGGTTTATCTATAGAGACAAACCCTTATGGATGTTCCATATATACCTCTTCATCAAGATAACCATTTAAGAATGCTTTTTTAACATCCATTTGATAAACTTTAAATTTTTTATAACAGGAGTATGCCAGAAATATTCGTATTGACTCTAGCCTAGCAACAGGTGCACATGTTTCACCAAAATCTACACCTTATTGTTCTGAATAGCCTTTACACACAAAGCCTGCTTTATTCCTAACAACTTTACCAGATTCATCAAGTTTATTTCTGAAAATCCATTTACCCCCTATAACATTTTTATCATCTGATCTAGGCACTAGTTCCCAGGTTTTATTCTTTTCTATTTGACTGATTTCATCTTGCATTGCATTCAGCCAGCACTCATCAACAAGAGGTTCAAAAACAAACTTAGGTTCAAAATCAGTTACCAGACAGTAATGCTCAACCATTTGAGCTTGTTCACCAGTTTTTGCTCTTCTCCTAGACCAAGATTCTTGCATCCATTTTACCAATAATTTGACTTTGAGGATGTCTTTTAGTAATGATTCTAGAGGGCGTATGTAGAGGAATTTCTGCTTTAGGACTTGATGGAGGACTCTTCTCATCTGCAATTTCTGCTTCAGCAGATTTAGGAACTTGTTCCAGTCTCACTGGAATATCCTCTTCAATATCCTGCATACCATCACTTAGAAGAAATTGCTCATCAAATCTCACATTAACAGTTTCAACAATTTTGTTCAATCTATTATTGAAACATCTATAAGCTTTACTGTGAGTAGAGTATCCAAGAAAGATACCCTCATCAGTCTTAGCATCAAAGCTGCCTAGATTCTCTTCATCTCTTTCTATATAACATTTGCAACCAAAAATATTGAAGTATTTAATTAAAGAAGCTTTACCATACCAGAGTTCATACGGAGTAAAGGTGGATTTTCCCCTGATTTGCACATGATTTAGAATGTAAATTGTTGTGTGAACAACTTCTTTCCAATATCTATCTAGCAAACTTGCTTCATTCAGCATTGTGTGAGCCATCTCTTTGACTGTTCTATTTTTTCTTTCAACCACCCGATTTTGTTGAGGTGTCTGGGTAGCAGCATATTGTCTTTTAATGCCATGTCTCTCACAATAATCTATGAATTCTTGTGAAGTAAATTCACCACCCTTATCTGATCTTAAGCATTGTAATTTTAGATCAATTTCCCATTCAACCATTTTCCTGAAAATTTTAAATCTATCAAAAGCTTCAGATTTGTGTTTGACAAAAGTGACCCATACCATTCTTGTATAATCATCCACAAAGAGAATGAAATGTTTTTCACCATTAATGGATTGTGTCCTAGTTGGACCACATAAATCTGTGTGAACAAGTTGTAATGGTCTACTAGAAGAGTACTCTTTAGATTTAAATGACACTTTTGTCTGTTTACCTTTCAAACACTCTTTGCACACAGAGTTTGTTGGTTTACTCAAAATGGATAAGCCTCTGACATTCTGATTCTTGTTGATTCGAACCAAATTATCAAAGTTCACATGTCCCAAGCGCTTGTGTCACAACCAGTTTTCCTCTACTTGACCCATAAGACACATGCCTTCATTGATTTCACAGTTTTTGGAGTCAAGCAGGTTGTAAACATTGCCAATTGTTCTCAAACCAGCAACTACAATTTTACCAGACTTAGTTTTGATAGCACAGCCTTCAGAAGTAAAGGACACATTATAACCACTATCACAAATCTGACTAACACTAAGCAGGTTGTGTTTCAATCCTTCAACAAAATACACATCATTCAATAATAATGTACCCTTACCTCTGACAAAGGCTCCTGAATTATCACCAAATCTAACAAAACCTCCATCAAAGTCTTCAAAATGAAGAAATTTATTTATGTCTCCTGTCATAAGGTGTGAACAACCACTGTCCAACACCCATAATGACTTCTTACTTGAAAGGAATGCAATTTGCACTATCATAGACTGTTCAGTACTAGGAACAAACTTTTGTTTCCACACCTTATGAATGTTTGCCTTTGATTTGCATTGAGAGGAAGTATGTCCAAAGGTGCTACATTTAATGCACTTCACTGTGTTTGGAAAGCCATAGGCTTGATTATGTCCAAACATAGGAGTTCTATGTTGTAAAAATCTACAAGTGTTGACCTTATGGCCAAACTTATTGCAATAGAAGCAATAGCCATAAAAGAATCCAAACTTAAATGGTGCCATCTTGTTGTAAATATGTTATTGCTTTCTGTTTGCAGACTTAGTGATTTGTTTTGATGATTCGGTCTTTTCAAAGCCTATACCAGTCAAGTTCTTGTGTCGCTTTTGTTTATCTAGGATTTCATTTAAGTGTATTGTGCTTTCATATTGCTCAATCTGTTTATACAAAGAACTAGCTTGTTGTTCCAAAGTGTTAACTTTCAAGTCACTACCAGCAAGTAACACTTTCAGATCTTCAACTGTTTGCTTTGACTCTTTTAATTCAATTTGCATAATCTAATTTTCACTTTCATGTGAAGCTACAAGCTTCTTTAGTCTTTTGATTTCTTTGAGAGCACAAAGTAACTCTCCTTCAAGATCAATTTCACTTTGATCTAAATCATCAGATTGATTTTCTGATATGTTAACCATATCTTTCTTTGTGGAAGTTTCTATCTCAGCCATAAACAAAGTTTCATCACCTTCACAAGGCGAGTCATCTAAATCATTTTCAGAATCTTCTTTTATAAAAAGACTCTTCTTTTTCTAAAAAGGATTGAATTTCTTTTAAGGGTTCCATTTTTTCTTTTTGAAATTTTTTTCTTCTTCACTGTTTTGATCACTCAGAGGACATTGAGCAACAAAGTGTCTAACTTTGTCGCAATTGAAGCATTTAAAGGGTAGTTTTCCCTTATATTTCTTTTTCAACTTTCTAACTAGCAGGGCTTCTATAGCATCTAACAGTTCAGATTTACTATCAGGTTCTTCTTTCTTTTCAACTTTAAAAGCAGTTTCTTTAGAAGTGAAAGGATTACTACCTATCCTCATTTCATAGGTTGTGAGTATGCTTTGTAATCTATCAAAGGACATTATAGAAGAACTCTTATTTTCTTCTAAGGTTGATACCTTAGTTTCAAACTTAGGTAGCAGAGTTCTAATGACCTTTCTTACAACATCTTTTTCATCTATATTTTCACCAAGACCTCTTCTAGAATTCACAACCTCATCACTTCTAAGAAAATAATTTGCAATTGTTTCATCTTCTTTCATTCTCAAAGACTCAAACTGATTCTTGAGTGTGAGAATTTTAGATTCTTTGACCTTTGCATCACCTTGATAAATAGTTTCAAGCTTGCTCCATATTTCATGAGCAGAAGCGCAATGCATAACTTTAACAAATACATCCTTGGTGAGACCACACAAGAGAGCATGCTTAGCTCTAGCATTTAACTCATATTGAGTTTTAGCATCAAGATCTGAAGGAATAGATGTGGGAACAATGTATTTTGTGGTAACAATGTTCCACACATTTACATCAATAGAGATCAAGTATGTTTCCATCCTGATATTCCAAAATACATAATCTATGCCATCAAAGAGGGGAGCTCTTGAAAGAGAGGCACCTTCTTGCGAATGAGCCATGATAAAACTTCCAAAAGACCAGGAACAATCCCTAGGATAGACCTATATGAAGGGACCCTATGCTCTGATACCACTTGTTGGAAGTGGAGACACTCTGAGAGGGGGGGGTCAATCAGAGTGTCACAATTCTGACTCAAAAAAAAACTTGGAAAAAGACTATTTTGATTAACAACAGGTGAATGACATTGAACACATGAGTTGTAATTTTACCCAAATATGACTAAACATTGTAAAAACAACACTGTTAACAAAGTATGTAAAATGACCATTCAATAATAAGAACAGACAGATAATCTTTGATTTAAGCTTTATGAAAACAAGATGATTTTTCCACTTTTCACAAAACACGCAACATCTAAATATGATTTGCAAAGATTATATACCATACAGTTAAACATGGTAGATAGAGAAAGAAAATAAACAAAAGATCTAAAGTATCAGAGCATGTGAAACAAAATGAGACAAGATTGGACACACAAAACCATAATTTTCATGAGTGGAAAACCCTCTTGGGGTAGAAAAACCACTCAGTAAAAGATTCCTTGTATTATTTCACACCAGCTCAGTTCGCAAAATTTAGAAGCCACAAGGCCTCAAGAAGCACCAACCCCTCTATTGGCATGTGTGCAGTGTATGGTGACATAATGATATTGTGTTGTCATTGATGTCAATATGTTGATGAGTGAACCGGTTTATTAAAGTTAAGCAACAGACAAAGAGAACCAGTATAATGTTGTGAACCAGTATATGTGCAAAAGGTGAAGCGGTATGTTTGTCCAAGTGAACCGGTATGTTGAAATGTGAACCAGCATATGGAATGTTTTCTATCAAGGTTTAATATGGTATGACTACCGGTTGGTAGTTTCAACCTCAGGGTTTCCGGTTGAAGTGTTTCGAGCCTATGTGATTCAACTAATGACATTGTGTGATGAGTTAGCATTGTAATAGAAATCATATTGTGTTGCCATGTCAGCCTCGTGTGTGTGAAGGATCTTGCATGAAGGAGATTGATCCTATCTACCTCAGGAATGTGCATAATCTCTATAAACGGTGGAGAGCGCGTGATGGGTTATCGCCTCCATGAAGCGGTGAAGAACAAACGATGGATAATGTCTTGAGAAATGTTCAAGACCATTGTATTCAAATGCAAAGTGTTCAATGGTCAGGATTGAATCAACTAAATTGCTCGACCTAAATGTTTAGGGTTTAGGGCTTATGCTACCAACCTATCTGTTTCTTATAAGGTCAATGTTATGTTTCATGTTGAGGTCGTTGGCAAATGTTGTGTGTGTATCTAAGTGTAGAGATACATGATTCTTGTTAGACCAGATAAGAGAATTGATACCTGCAGAGTATGTCTGCAGAAGGAAGAAACTAAAGCGGATCTGCATTGGCATTGAGTACTATTACCAGATCATTGTAATACCTATTGATCTCTAACCACTTCAAGAGTTGGAAAAATCCCTTAACAGGGTAGCTTTAATCAGCTTGTTGTAAATCCTTTAACAGGGTGACTCAAAGCCATTGAGTTCATAAAATCCTCTAACAAGGTAACCTTTAACAAGGTTTAACCCTTAACCGAGCGTTCTATCCATCTCCTAACCGAGTGATCCCTAACAGGATCAGTTCCTAACAGAACCCATTGTAACAGTCTTTAACCAGACTAGGCTCCTAACAAAGCGGACTTCTAAAGAGTTCAAAAACAGCTTGTGGGTATTCATCCCCACCATGGCTTTTCCTAGTTGGGTTTCCACGTAAAAAATATGTGTGTCATGTGTGATGCCTCTTTCATATGATGTTTCATTATTTCTTGTTTAGTGGTGAATCATGTTGATCTTGTAAATTATTGTATCTCAGATGATAGAATATTTGTTTATGCATAAGGATAAAGTGGAAATGAGGGAGTAGGTTGTATGGAAAGCCAAGTGTTGCTAGTTTATGTCTTTCATAGTCACATTGTGTTTAACCGGTAGTAATCTGGTTCAGACCGATGTTAGTGATTGTCAATCAAGTTCATTGTTTGTAGTCAAACCGGTTCAGGAAAAGATTTTGTGTCTGTACTGATTCACCCCCCCTCTCAGTACCGGTTTGGTAGTCACTGTTCATCATTGAGTTATCAATTGGTATCAAAGTGTCCTCTAGGTCCTCTATGTTGTAAGCTTAACTTCTTGAGGAAAATATCCTATTCTAATGATGAAGAGGGAAGGTCCAAAGTTCAACAGAGATAATTTCAAAATATGGAAGGACAAAATGAAGATATATGTCAGAAGCATGGGTGCTCAACACTGGAGCTATGTTGATAATGCTTATGTTATTCCTACCGATACTCTCACCGATGATCAAAAGAGAGAGATCTAGGAGAATGGGCAAGTCATGGAAGCCCTAATCAGCAGCTTATCTAACATTGAGTTTATTGATGTCCAGGATAAAAAAAATCCCAAAGAAGTATGGGATACTCTTGAGAATATCTATGGCGGTGATGAGCATGTGAAACAAGCTAAGGAAGAAAGCCTTAGAGGAAATTTTGAAGAGATGTAGATGGTTGAAGGAGAGACCATTCAACAATATGGAATAAGGATCAAAACTGTTGTTGGAGACATCAAAAGTGCAGGAGGCAAAATTGATGATTCCAATATTGTTAGCAAAGTCTTGAGGTCCTTATTACCGGTCTATGCAATAAGGGTTGCTACTATTCAGGAGTTGAGGTCAATAGACAAGACTAAGGTATCCCTAGACTCCATCATTGCAAAGTTGATAGCCTATGAGCTAAATAGTTTTGATGGCAGTATTTAGAAGACTGAATCAGCCTTTAGAGCATCTGTTGCACCATCTAGAAAAGGCAAAGAAGCTAGTACCAGTGGTCAACCAAGACAGAGCAGAGAAATGGATGATGAGGAGATCCTCATGGAATTTGAAGCTCTTCTTGCCAAGAGACTTCCTAAGGGAACCAGAAAATACAAAGGTAAGCTCCCTTTGAAATGCTTTTCTTGTAACCAGATAGGACACATTGTTGTAAACTGTCCTAATGGTTACAACAAGGATAAACCAAAGAGGTTCAAGAAGTTCAAAGGAGGAAGCCGAAGAAACTGTTTTGTAGTAGTTGATGAAGGTGTCACAGATAAGAATCAGAAGATGAAGAAAATGAAGATATTGTGTTTGTTGTAGTCAAGGAAGATGTGTCAGACAAAAAGACTCTTGTCTCCCACTTTGATAATTCCAATGAGTGGATTATTGATAGTGGTTGTTCTCACCATACAACTAGTGACCAGAGCAAGTTTCTATCTTTGGAAAAGTATGATGGTGGTGTGGTTCATTTTGGTAATGATGCACCATGTATGGTCAAAGGTAGAGGGTCCATCTCTCTGAATGGAAAGAGTAGTGCTGACAATGTGTATTGGGTGGAAGGTCTCAGACACAACCTATTGAGTGTTGCCTAGCTGAATGATAGTGGACTCACTCTGGAATTCAAAAATGGAGTGTGCAAAATCAAAGGAAAGATTGGTGAACTGATGGCCACCAGTATGCAGACCAAAGGTAACCTATTTCAGCTAAATGCAAATGTCAGTACATGTCTTATGGCCAAGTTTGATGATAGCTGGATATGGCATAGGAGACTTTGCCATGTTATCTTTGATAACATTGTGAAGGCCAGTAAGATCAAGGCAGTTAGAGGATTGTCGGGGCTGAGAAAACCAGAAAATCCTTTGTGCAGAGAGTGTCAACTGGGGAAAATGTCTTCCTCAACTTTCAAAGGTAAATCTTTCACTACAGACAATTTACTTGATCTTGTGCATACTGATTTGTGTGGTCCTATGAAAACTAGGAGTGTGCAGGGAGATAGGTATTTTATGATTCTTACATATGATTGCTCAAGAATGATGTGGGTCACATTCTTGAAGGATAAGTTTGAAGCCTTTGGAAAGTTCAAAGTTTTCAAAGCACTGGTAGAAAAGGAAAGCGGTAGAAGAATTAAATGCCTTAGAACTGATCAAGGTGGGGAATTCACTTCTAGTGAATTCAATAAATATTGTGAAGAGAATGGCATCAAGAGGCAATTGTCTACCCCCCGGACTCCACAGCAGAATGGCTTAGTAGAGAGAAACAACCGGACTATGGTTGAAGCGGCTAGAACTATGTTGATCCAAGGAAAGGTTTCTCACACCTTTTGGAGAGAAGCGGTGAGCATTGTAGTCTACACAATGAACCAGGTACTCATCAAGGAAGGAAAGGATAAGACTCCTTATGAGTACTAGACCGGCAAGACACCAGTGGCAAGCTACTTTAGAGTATTTGGTAGTAAATGTTATATCAAGAGGAGTGAACATCAGAGCAAGTTCAATGCAAAATGTGATGAGGGAATATTCCTAGGATATTCCACCAAGAGTAAAGCTCTCAAATGTTTTAATAATAGGACTCAAAGAATCATTGAAAGAATCAATGTTAGGGTTGATGAAAACTCTGAGAAACCTGAGGAAATCAACAGTGAGCATTTAGGAGATGAACCGGTAGTAACCTTCTAGGAACCGGTTGCAAATCAGCCCAGTACCAGTAATTGTGCTCCCATGTCGGTAGATGCTGATGCTAATGCTGATGAGGATGAGGATGATGAAGAACAACAAGAGGAATTTGTTAAGAACATACCTAGGTATGTCAAACTCAATCATGATCCAAAGCAGATCATAGGAGACAAGGATGCAGGAATTCTTACAAGGAGAAAGATCAGAGAAAACTCATGCATGATCTCTGAATTTGAGCCTAAATCATTCAAAGAGGAACATAAGGATGAAGAGTGGATCAAGGCAATGGAAGAGGAACTTGACCAGATAGAAAAGAATAGTACATGGTCTTTGGTACCAAGACCAGAGCATAAAAATATCATTGGAACCAAATGGGTTTTTAAAAAATAAGTTGAATGAGGATGGTACAGTGGTAAGGAACAAAGCCAAATTGGTATGTAAAGAATATGCCCAAGAAGAAGGAGAAGACTATGGAGAAACCTTTTCTCCAGTAGCAATATTGGAAGGAGTTCGTATGCTTTTTGCATATGCAGCTTTTAAAGGATTAAAGGTATACCAAATGGATGTAAAATCTATGTTCCTAAATGGAATACTTGAAGAGGAGGTGTATATAGAAAAAACAGATGGGTTTGCCCTATCAGAAGACAGTGACATGGTGTGTAGGCTACATAAAGCCTTGTATGGACTGAAGCAGGCACCTAGAGCATGGTATGAACGCCTGCACTCCCATCTTGTGAAGATTGGATTTGAAAGAACAAGTGAAGATAGCAATATCTACTTGAAATTAGAAGGAGATCAGATTCTGATTTGTGAAGTATTTGTTGATGACATTATCTTTGGTGGAGATGACAAGATGAGTCATGACTTCACAAATGAGATGAAGAAGGAATTTGAGATGTCAAGCATAGGGGAGATTAAGTTCTTCATTGGACTGCAGATTCAGCAAATGAAAGATGGAATCTTTATTACTCAGTCCAAGGATGTCAAAGAGGTGTTGAAGACCTTTGGCATGGAAGACAGCAAACCGGTTGGTACACCAATGGTGATCGGTTGTAAACTATCAAAAGAGGATGACTCAGCATTGGTAAATGAGAAGGATTACCAATCAATGATTAGTAAGTTGCATTATGTAGTGCATAGCAGACCAGACATTGCACATGCAGTGGGGATTACCGCTCAGTTCCAGAAAAACCCAAGAGAATCCCACTTGGTAGTAGTCAAGCGGATTCTTAGATATCTGAAGGGAAGTGTTGACTACGGATTATGGTATCAATACAATGATGATTTCAATCTAAGAGTGTTCACAGATGCTGATTGGGCTGGTAATGTGGATGACCGAAAGAGCACAACCGGTGGTGCATTCTTTCTCAGCGGTAGACTGGTCTCATGGATGAGTAAAAAGCATATTTGTATCTCTCAGTCTACAGCAGAAGTGGAGTATGTTGCAGCTTTTATGAACTACACCCAGATTATTTGGATGAAGCATATATTGAATGGCTTCAAAGTTCCTGTATCTAAACCAGTAAGTATATTTTGTGACAATACAAGTGCAATTAACATTTCCAAGAATTCGGTTTTACATGCTAGAACCAAGCACTTTAAACTCAAGTATCATTTCTTGAGGGAAAAGGTTCAGAATAAAGAGGTGGTATTGGAACATGTTTCCAGTAAGGAGTAGTTAGCAGACATATCCACCGAGCCTCTACCGAAGGCTACATTTACCTATTTAAGAGGTGAATTAGGGGTGTTGCCCTTCAAGAGGTAAACTAAAGGTTTGTGCTCCACATCAGTCAGATCTTACTTTGCTATATCTTTTCAGGATTGATGTGTTGAAGGATGCTACTCCTCAGGGGGAGCAGCATAGTGGAACGGGGAAGCTCGTGCCTCCACTTTGTCATTGTTGTCAAAGGGGGAGAAAATGTGAAGAAGAGAAGATATCTACAGTATTAGGGTGCACATGTGATGCAGAATGAGAGATATCTTTGTATATTTCCATCAATGCCAAAGGGGGAGATTGTTGGCATGTGTGCAGTGTATGGTGACATAATGATATTGTATTGTCATTAATGTCAATATGTTGAAGAGTGAACCAGTTTATTAAATTTAAGCAACGGATAAAGAGAACCGGTATAATGTTGTGAACCGGTATATGTGCAAAAGGTGAAGTGGTACGTTTGTCCAAGTGAACCGGTATGTTGAAATGTGAACCGGCATATGGAATGTTTTCCATCAAGGTTTAATATGGCATAACTACCGATTGGTAGTCTCAGCCTCAGGGTTTCCAATTGAAGTGTTTCGAGCCTATGTGATTCAACTGATGATATTGTGTGATGAGTTAGCATTGTAATAGAGATCAAATCATGTTGCCACGTCAGCCTCGTACGCGTGAAGGATCTTGCATGAAGGAGATTGATCCTATCTACCTCGGGAATGTGCGTAGTCTCTGTAAATGGTGGAGAACGCGTGATGGGTTATCGCCTCCATGAAGCAGTGAAGAACGAACGATGGAGAATGTCTTGAGAACTATTCAAGACCATTGTATTCAAATGCAAAGTGTTCAATGGTCAGGATTGAACCGACTGAATTGCTCAACCTAAATGTTTAGGGTTTAGGGCTTATGCTACCAACCTATCTATTTCCTATAAGGTCGATGTTGTGTTTCATGTTGAGGTTGTTGACAAATGTTGTGTGTGTATCTAAGTGCAGAGATACATGATTCTTGCCAGACTAGATAAGAGAATTGTTACCTACAGAGTATGTCTACAGAAGGAAGAAACTAAAGCGGATCTGCATTGGCATTGAGTGCTATTACCAGATCATTGTAATACCTGTTGATGTCTAACCACTTCAAGAGTTGGAAAAATCCCTTAACAAGGTATCTTTAATTGGCTTGTTGTAAATCTTTTAACAGGGTGACTCAAAGCCATTGAGTTAATAAAATCCTCTAACAAGGTAGCCTTTAACAGGGTTTAACCCTTAACCGATTATTCTCGCCATCCCCTAATCGGGTGATCCCTAACAGAACCCGTTGTAACAGTCTTTAACCAGACTAGGCTCCTAACAGAGCAGACTTCTAAAGAGTTCAAAAACAACTTGTGGGTATTCATCTCCATCGTGGTTTTTCTCAATTGGGTTTCCACGTGAAAAATATGTGTGTCATGTGTGATGCCTCTTTCATGTGATGTTTCATTATTTCAAGCTTAGTGGTGAATCATGTTGATCTAGTAAATTATTGTATCTCAGATGATAGAATATTTGTTTATGCATAAGGATAAAGTGGAAATGAGGGAGTAGGTTGTATGGAAAGCTAAGTGTTGTTGGTTTATGTCTTTCACAGTCGCATTATGTTTAACCGGTAGTAATCTGGTTTAGACTGGTGTTAGTGATTGTTCAGTCAAGTTCACTGTTTGCAGTCAAACTGGTTCAGGAAAATATTTTGTGTCTGTACTGATTCACCCCCCCCCCTCTCAGTACCAATTTGGTACTCACTATTCATCATTTAGTTATCACCCTCTTCCTTATACAACATCAAAAATTGCCAACTCAAGCTACAATCACTAGTACCTTTATGATTCCACTATGTTCTGCACTAACAAAACTATCAATGGTTGGAGCGAGTATAATAAGCTCTCAATCTGTGCAAATGATTCCCACTAAAAAAAATTGCAACAATGTCCTTCATATCTATGTATAGAATATAGAGAATGATATTTTTAAATTTTAAACACAATCAATCTCTGGATAACAATAATAACTCCAACCTCAGTGGCATCAAGTACTCTGCCAAACAGGGTAATAGTCCAAAACACTCTATGAAAAAAAAAATGTTTATCAATCTTCTTTTTACTAATTTTCTTGTTCAAGTCTCTCTATCTCTCTCTCAGTTTTTTTTCTAAAAGTCCTATTACCAAAAAACTTATATAATTCAATGTGTTCTTCAGAAAATGATCAAAGATTGTCTTCAAGAGTAACCCTCGTATAGGGTTACCTACCCTGGGTTAGGGTTTAATCAATAACTGAATTGACTAGCCTGTTCTTTGTAACAGAAAAAGAACTATATTTTCAGTTAACAACTTCCTTTTGATATATATAAAAAACTGCTCAGTTTTAAATATAAACAAAACTATGAAGTTCCCAAAATAGTCTTCCACATCATCTATGACTTTCGAAAATGGTTACAGAAACCCTCACAAGGGTTTGATATAAAAAGAATTGAAATTATCCTCTTTGTAATGAAATCAACAAAAATGATTTCATAAAAAAACATAAAACGTTGCAACTGTAAAATCTTTTCTTTTTGATTGGAATTTTCAAAAATAACAAAACGTTGAAAATTTTCAAAGCAACCCAGTAAACTTTGAATTATTTATCATTTATAATTCGAAGAATCTCATATATGTCCCTGAAAACTATAAGAATGAGAGTATTTTGAAATAATATTACTTGTTCTTTTGAAGAGATGTACCGGAGAATGAAATCCTAAATATCTGCACAAAATCCCATTGAAATCGGCAACTAAGACCACCATTCGACTCGTTTAACCTTGCAGATTGTCATACAAAAAACCCATAACCAGAATCCGGCAATATTTTGCCCTGTAATTGCTAGAGTGAAACTCATGGTGGCGGATGTATTAGGGTTTGATAAACTTAGCCGGAGAAAAGCTTTCGAAAGAGTTTTAATTTACTTCCAACAAAATACTTTTATTTTTTTAACGCTTGTTTGAAATCCACATCTTAAAAAATATCAACCAAAGTCACTTAAAAATGCCACCTCATCTTCATGTCATCACACTAAGAGGACACACATCATATATTTGTTGGCAGTACTGAACCAAAACATTTTACAAATATATTACAAACTGCCGATAACAAGACCAATTAAATGGCACCCTTTTTGTCACCAAGGACAACTAAGGGAAACACCTATAATGTCTTAGAATGAGAGCAAGTTCCTAGAGTTTTGCAATATGTGCATTATCTCCAAGATGAGAAGTTTCTCTTCAACCATTTTGTTAGGGGTTTTAACACCCAAATTTTTGTTTTATTACACATGGTAGATCTTGAGAGCCTCCATGTAAATATAGAGAAGGCTTATATAAGACAGGAGATGCATGGGAGATTGTAGAAGGCATTAGAGAAGTTTCAAATTTGTAATTAGGGGTAGTAGGAGCAGCAATTTTGTAGACCTCACCCTCCTCCTAAAGCAGGATTTAGACCTCCCACAAGTCCTCTTAGACTTTAGTAGCAATAGTAGCATTAGGGATAGAGGTCTAGATAGTAGCAGGTTCAAGAGGCCTAGATAGCATCAAGTTCAACAGGCAAGTCAAGATAGACCTTGCCAGATGTAGGGATCCAGCAGGGATTAGAGACCCCAGAGATAGATTGCAGGGTCGTCTAGATCATAGCAATCTTTCTGAGAGGCTTACAATGGATTAAACAGGCCTAGAGTTTCCTAGACCTGTAAAACCTTATTGATTCCAATTCAGACTCATGGTCATTTCTATGTATGTGGTGGTAGGGGCACTTGCCACATGTGTGTCCTTAGGGCTTTGGGAGTGTTCAACATCCAGCTTTTTTAAGAGAAAACTATAAGAGGTGTAGGTAAATTCCATTGAGTATTCATGGTGGTTGATAACCACCAAGTTCATTATCAAGTTACCATCATTGAGGTGACAAGTATGGTTGTTGATATTTCTCCTAGTATTTTATTTGATTTAGGAGCATCACATTCTTTCTTTTACCCCTCTTTAGTGGATCATAACAAGTTAGTGGCATTTAGGCAAGAGCATAATTGGATGGTTGAATGAGCTTCTTGGGATAAGGTAACAATTGATATGGTGGTTAGAGGATGCTAGTTGGTGGTTGGATTTATGGATATTTCAATTGATCTTTGGGTTAGTCTATTGGGCTCATATGAAATAGTCTTGTGTATGGATTGACTTGAGGCTCATCTAGCCAAGATTGTTTTCTACCTTAACAAGATTGAGTTTTTTGATGATTTGGATGCAACAATAGTGGTTTTAGGAGTTTAGAGACCCATTTTTTTTCATATGATATCTATTGTGCAACTTAAATGGTGCATGTGAAAGGAATGTCAGATGTTAACTATTACTATTAGTGATAAATTGGAGATTTGACAAAAGATTTGATTGATGTTTCTTTCGACGACCACACCATTCTTAGAGAGTTTACATATGGGTTTTGATTAGGGTTGTGGGAATGCCAAGGAAGAGGTAGGTAGACATTTGAATTTTAATTTGGTTCCAAGAGCACAACCAATTTTGAGAGCACCTTATAGGATGACCACCTAGTAGCTCAATTAGCCCAAGGTTTCTTTAGAGGAGCTCTTAAAGAAGGGTTAGATTCATTCTAGTGGATCTTCTTGGGGTGTACCCATTATCTTCATTAATAATAAGGATGGATCCCTTTTTCTATGTGTGGATTGCGTTTAATTAAACAAATTAAGAATCAAGAATCATTATCTACTCTAAGATTACCTAAAATGAGGCTATCATTAGCTAGTTATTGTTGATGTCGTTATTCATAAGATATCTTTCAAGACATAATGTGGTCATTATGAGTTAAGAGTTGTACCTTTCGGCTTAAATTTCCCCATAATGTTCATGAGTCTTATGAATGGAGCACTCTTCACTTTTTTAGATCGATTTATTTTGATTTTTTTGAATGACATTTTGAAGATTCAAACCTATCAAGAAGAGGCAAATTAAATGCCACTTAATATGGTAGTGTTGATGTGGAGCCACATGTCACAATTACACACCCTCACAAAGGAAATTGAGTCCAAGAACTCTAGCATTGTGGGGAAGCATTAGCACTTTCCCATTACTTAGTTAACTAGTGGGAGTGGATAAGCTTGCTCACCATGCAACTACATGGCTCCAAGAAGGTAGTGACCACTTCCTAACATCATGAGGCCAAACTCTAATAAAAAAGAAGTAAAAGTGGCATAGGATTTATTTTAAAGAAGAATGGGTCTCATTTGAAGGATCAACAACTAGCGCAATCTTGCATCTCTAATAGATCTAGAGCCTATGGGCCTATGCGAGTGGTTGATTTCCCTAAGGAAAAAAAAGAAAGGAAAAACAAGACTTAGGAAATATTAAGTGCTTGACCTTAGAAAATTAATAGTTGTTTAGCCCAACCGGTAACTAGGACATGGGGGGTGGTAAATAGATGACTTTGAATCCTTCAAGTTGTGACTTAAAAGCTATTCACCAATGACAACAAGTCAACATGAAAATATAAGCGCATGGGTTTAGGGTTTAAGGGTGAAAGCATACAAAGAATTTGAAACTAGGGTTTTAGCTTGTGCAAAACATGAACTTAGGGTTTAAGGAGAAAAAATACCCATAATTTTTAGAGGTTCCATTATCATCTATGTTGGATATTCTCTTACATTTGTAGTCTCTTTCTTCTAACGATAGTGAGGGGACCACATTGTTAGTGCAATATTCGCATTCTCCTATTTGTTTTTGGCATGTAGAGTATCTTGCTAAGTTGTCATGTGGTTGATAATATCTTCTTCCATGTCCTTAAGTAGGTTGGTAATCTCCATTACTGAGACACTAATAAATGTCTTTGAGGTAATTTCCCTTAATCTATGGGTCTTCTTCATTGTAGCTCTAGAGTAGTATTTAAAAATATGCCAAACATACTCCCAAGAAATTTGAGAAACACGCCCTCATCCTATCAAGACCAAAGCATAAAGGATTTCTTCATTGACCCCCCTTAAAAATATTAGCTTAAGGGAGTCATCTCCTGATGAAGGAGCATCCCCAGTTCATAGAAATCTTGCATCAACAAAAAATATTTCCTTTCTATTTTTATGTTTGTAGTTTCAACATTTCTTTCTGTGTGTCCTGGATTTGGCTCACTGAAACCTATGGAATTGGATCATCTTCCTTATTCCCAAACCATGGAGTATTTGGAGCATTTTTCAGCAAGTTATCGCTATCGATTTTTGAGACAGTTTTATGTTACCAGTTGCCTGGACCTATTTGCATTGGTGATCTACCGAATCCCCTTTCATAGCTTCTAGAGCCCTAAGCGTTGATTCCAATGTTCCTTGGCATGTGGCCAACTTTTTTTTTCATGATCTAGACACTTCAACCTTTGGAAAATCTGGAGGAACTTCTTTGGCGGAGGCCGACCTTGTTGGTTTTACATGTTAGGTCTTGTTCTTCGGGTTTCGATTCCTTTTTGGGGTGACCGGATCTTGTTGGATCATATAAATCATTGTAATAGAGTATTAGAATGTAATCAAGAAGTTAGATTGAGAATAGAAGATAAATCTTAAGATTTGAAGTCCTGGTTGTGACCTGTTTATATTTTGAGCATGTTTTAGCAAGCCTGTGAGCCAGTTTCTGTAACTCAGTTGTTACCGGTTGACTGTAATCAATTTTCATGATATAATTCAATATGTTCTACATTGCCTCCATCATGTCCCTATGTTTCTGTTGTGTTTACTCTTGTTGACTAGTCTGAAATAATCTCTTTGAGGTCCCTCCTAGTCGGTGACTGCTTCAAGTGGTATCAGAGTGAGTTTTTGTTCTGGATATTGCGTTGTCCTGAGAATTTTTTTGTAGGATGGTAGACTATAGATCCGACCTGTTGCTGCAGAGGACTGGCGTAAAGATGGCGCATAGAGGAACTAGGAATAGTCGAGCACATGGGAACACAAAACCTTTTGTGATGGAAATATTGTGTGGAATAACACCCCAATTGGAAGTCGTGAAGACAACCTAGAGAAGAGGCTGACACATTGAAGATGTAAGTGAATATGAAGGAGAACAAGCCTTGACAGAACAAGTAAACTCACCGGCGGTTGATCTGGATGAGGAAAGGTTTTTGAGGGTTTTGAGTAGGGCAAATATGAAACCTCATTTTTCCCTATTGTGAATATGATGAAAAGTTGGATTTGGATGAATTGATGAAGAAATATTTTGATTTTGAACACTGTAGAAGAAAAGAAGGTGAAATATGCCTGCACCCAGTTGAAAGGCCATGCATCTCTTTGGTGGGAGCATTTGGAGGTTGGTAGACAGAGAAGAGGTAAAGAGAAGATCAAGACATGTGAATGGATGATTGCTAAGTTGAAATCAAAATTTATGCTAGTTGATTATCAAGTGAATCTATTTTGAAAGTTGTAGAATTTGAGAGAAGGAACCTAGTGTGAAGGAATGCACTGAAGCATTTTACAAGTTGAATATCAGATTCAGACACATTGATGATGAAGTTGAACAAGTTGCAAGATATTTAAATGGATTGTGGGTGTCTATACAAGATGAACTCAATTTGATCAAATTACAGAGTGTTGAAGAGGCTTACCAGTATGCCCTGAAGGCAGAAGAGAAACTAAACAAAAGACATGAACAGAGGTAGAGAGGCAGAGGTGGAAGATTTTTTGGAGGAATGTTTCAAGGAGGAAGAGGAGCCTGTACAGATCAAAATAAGGACAAATAAGTGAACATAGAAGGTAATTCATATCGAAAAGATGATTGAAATTTCTACCTGAGGAGAGAACCGGATGGCTACCCAAAAGAGAATTTTGGAAGACAGGATAGGAGAGTGTTTAGAGGATCTTTCTAAAAGTGTGGAGGAGAAGGAAATCGTGCTTTCAAGTGTAACAAGACAGAGAATACCAAAAGAACAGTCGTGGTGGAATAAAACCCCACTGGATCATATAATAAACCAGAAGATGGATAACTATTGATGATGAGGATAGCTTTATGTCATACCAGGAGAGATGAAAAGTCCTTGCAGAGGAAGAATTTGTTCAAGACCAGATGTAAGGTATCTAGTAAGTGTTGTAAAGTTGTTGTTGATAGTGGTAGTTCATATAATCTTGTTTCAGAAGAGATGGTGAATAAGTTGAATTTGAAAAGATTGAAACACCCTAAGCCTTACCAGATAGCATGGATTCGGGATGAACATAAGTTGTTAGTAAGTGAGCAATGTTTGGTGAAATTGGAAATTGGGAATTATCATGATGAAGTCTTGTGTGATATTATGCCTATGGATATTTGTCATATTTTGTGTGGTAGACCTTGACAGTTTGATAGACAAGAAATACATGATGGGAGGAAGAATACATACACTATTGTGGCCAATGGGACGAAGCAAACCTTGTTGCCCTTGGAGGAACCTTTGAAGAATGAAGTCTATACAAATTCTAGAATATGTTTGGTGGATGGAAGGAAATTCATGGATGGATTGAGACATGAGAATGTGTGTTTTGCCTTAGTTCCTAAGAAGACTAAGAATCCAGAGCATGAAGAGGAACAACCAGAAGAGATAAAAGATTTGTTGATAGAATATGAAGACATCATTTCAGATAATGTGCCTGATGGATTTCCACCTGTGACATGTATCATTCATTGAATGGACCTGGTTCCCAGAGCTAGTTTTCCTAACAAAGCTACACACTTGATGACACCGGTGGAGAATGAAGAACTGAATAGACAAGTGCAGAAGTTGTTGAAGAAAGGTTTGATCAAAGAAATTTTTAGCCCTTGTGCAGTACCAGTAGTATTAGCACCTAAGAATAGAGAATGGAGAATGTGTACATACCAATTCCAGAGCAATAAACAAGATCACAGTGAAATATCAGTTTCATTTGCCTAGGATGGATGACATAATGGACTATTTGAGTGGAGCCAAATACTTTACAAAGATAGATTTGAAGAGTGGATATCCTCAGATAAGGATCAAAGAAGGAGATGAGTGGAAGAAAACATTTGAGACAAATGAAGGACTGTATGAATGGTTGGTGATGCCTTTTAAGTTAACTAATGCACCGAGTAATTTCATGAGGCTAATGAATGAAGTATCGCGGAAATTCTTGGGGATGTTTATTATTGAATATTTGGATGACATTCTTATTTTTAGTAAGACAAAAGAGGAGCATTTGTTGCATTTGAGACAAGTTTTGTACAGGTTGAGAGAAATAAAGTTGTTGATAAATCTTAAGAAGTGTACTTTCATGAAAGATGAATTAGTCTATTTGGGATTTGTGATATCTAAGGATGGCTTGAAGATGGACCCTAAGAAAGTAAAAGCAATTGTTTAGTGGCCTAAACTAGAAAGCATTGGAGTGGTAAGATCATTTCATGGATTGGCTAGTTTCTATCGGAAGTTCATCAAAAATTTAAGTTCAGTTTGTAACCCTATGAATGAGACCATGAGGGGAGATCAGAAGGAATTCAAGTGGAGCACCAGAGAAAACAAAAATTTTGAGTTATTGAAACGGAAAGTGACTAAGAAGCCTGTGTTAGCTTTATCGGATTTCAATAAAGTATTTCAAGTGTATTGTGATGCAAGTAGAACAACAATAGGAGCAGTATTGAGTCAGGATGGGAGAGCAGTATCTTATTTTAGTGAGAAATTGAATGATGCTCGGAGGATATATTCAATGTGTGATCAAAAAATTTATGCCACAGTTCAAGCCTTGAAGTAGTGGAGACATTACTTGTTTCCTAAGGAGTTTGTGTTATATACGGATCATCAAGAATTGCAGTATTTGAGCAGTCAGAGTAAGTTGAATCAGAGACATATGAGATGGGTAGAATTTTTGCAAAGTTACACCTTTGTGTTAAAGCATAGAAGTGGGAAATCTAACAAAGTTGTTGATTCACTAAGTAGGAGAAGGAATTTGTTGACAGAGATGAGAGTGACAGTATTAGGATTTGAGGAATTGAAGACCTTGTATGATGATGATCCGAATTTTGCAAAACCTTGCAGAGCATGTAGAGAACTAGTTACAGTAGATATAAGCAAGTGGTTGGATTACTTCATTCGGGATGATATTTTATTCAGAGGAGTTCAGTTGTGCATACCTAAGATTTCTATGAGGGAGAATTTGATAAAGGAGAAACATAGTGGAGGATTAGCCAGACATTTTGGTATTGACAAAACAGTAGCATTAGTGAATGAACATTACTTTTGGTCCTAGATTCATAAGGATGTTAGGAAATATGTGCAAATTTTTTCAAGTTGCAAAGGGTAGTAGTCAAAATGTGGAATTGTATAAACCTTTGACAGTACTGGTAAGACCTTGGGAGGATATAAGCATGGATTTCATACTTGGATTGCCTAAAACACCAACAGGAAATGATTCCATTTTTGGTCATTTGGTGGAATTGATTATGTGTTGCATTGATGTTTTGTCATTGATGCCAACACTAGCTATCTAGATGCTTTACCGGCACCCTTCTAGTCTCGGTAGGTTGAGTGGTTTCTGGTTGATTTGGATCCGGCATGATCCGATAGGCTCTGATATAGTTTGGTGATGGAATTGGTTTTTTTATGATACTCATGCTCATATTAGGTCAGTTGGTTTTGGTCTAGTGATCGGATGCTATCCTGCTTTCTTAGAAGCTTAGTTTTTGGTTCCAATGAGGGTTTCACCGGCAGAGCTTTTGATCAAGACCTTTGATGAATTGCATAAGTGGTCTTGATGCATCTTTTGGTGAAGTTTTGGGATGTTGTTGGTGATCATGTTCCAAGCAGATGGAGATCATTGTTGTAGCGTGTGGACCTATGCTGGGTCCCGGTTGGTCTAGGTTATGGACCGATTTAATGAAGTGTGTGGATTGGACTTCTCAATACGTTTCCAAGATGTCTTATGTGTTGGATATTATTTTTTTGGTCTAAGACCGACATAGTTTGTAATTATGTAATTGGTTTATTGTCTAGTGGCCGACCTAATTGTTTATGGTCGAGGGTTTGTATATATAGATGTAAGATCTCATTGTAGATCGTCATGGTTATGTTAGAGGTCATGGTCAAGGAATGTAATGTGTGAATAATGTAATATCATTTAGGAAAAGGATTTGGTCGATCATTGGAGATCGAATTGGGTTTATGGAAGAGGATTCAGTCCTTCGGTATTGAGCTTAACCAGAACTGTACTCAGGCATAAGAGATGCTATCTTTTGCAGTTCAACACTTCTCTGGATTGTAGTCTACATTTCTATGTAGTCAGCGAGGCTCCTTTTTTGATGAGAAATGTGCTCTAGGTTGTTGGCCTTACTACAAGTGCAGGCCTCTCAATTGTAATTCACATACTTACTATAGAAGTATTATCTAACTGTGGGTAAGCTTCCCACCGTGATTTTTTCCTTTACCAAGTTTTCCACATATAAATCTTGGTGTCATGTGGATGGTTTTTATTCTGTGATTATTGTTTATGCTCTATTGGTTTAATTTCTATTCTGGTATTAATGTTTGGTTTCTGGTATTAAAGTTTTAAATTGCTAATATTTCCGGTAATCTATGACAACTTATTCACCTCTCCCTCTCAGTTATCTTTCGGTTATTTGAACTATCTAACAATTGGTATCAGAGCTTTGGTCCTCTCTGCAGAAAGCTTAACCACTTGAGGAAGATCCTATGTCAAGTAACAATTCAAGTTCATCCAGTTCTTCTGAAGAAATCTTTCGGAGAGATATTTTGAGGCTTGATGGAACAAATTACACAGTATGGAAGATTCAGATGGAGACTCATTTGAGATGTCTTGGCAAGGAGATTTGGGAGATCACACGGAATGGTGTCACACCTTATAATCTGGGATCTGGCAATCCTCCTCCAGAAAACTAGACAAGGAGCTTGAGAATGATTACATAGAGCAAGAGAAGCCCTCTTGTGTGCACTTTCTGATCAGCAAATAATGGTATTAACCATCTAATCATCTGGAAAGGCTATATGGGATAAGTTGGAGACTCTTAATGAAGGTGACCCTACAATGAAGATTTCTAAACTTGATGGTTATTGGGTGAGATATGAAAACCTGGAGATGGAAGAATATGAAAGGATTATTGCATTCATGGAAAGGGTAAATGAAATTGTTATGAGAATTCAATGTTGTGGTGGAACTTTGAGCGAAGATGAAATTGTTTCTAAAGTCCTGAGATCCCTACCATCGGCTTACAAAATGAAGGATACTAATATTAATGAGTTGATAACAATGGCTAATACATCTATCAACAGAGATACTTTGGTTGGGAAATTATCTGCTTTTGAGATTGAAGAATTTGGACCTTCTGGAGCTATGAAGTCTGAACCTGCTTTTCATGCATCTACATCTACAATCGGTAAGCAAGACTGGAAAGCTTTGCATGCAAAGGAATTAGAAAATATCAAGAGAGAAGATGATGAGTTTGAGAAACTCAAAGCACTATTTGATAGAAGAGTACCTAAAGGACCGGAAGGAAGTAAGTATGAAGGAAAAACACCTTTTAAATGTTTTGCATGTAATAAGATTGGTCATTTTGCATCTAGATGTCCTGAAAGGAATTCAAGATTTGAAGAAAGCGTTAGAAGATTATTTAAGACTAACCATGGATATCAGAAAAAGTACAAGTACAAGAAAAATAGAGACAAATCATGCTACATAGCAGATGAGGAAGGCATTATTGATTCTGATGATGAACTAGTAGAAGAATCTGCTAGTGGTTCCGACAATAGGAAGGAATGGGTGTTCTAGGCTATCAAAGAAGACAATCTGGCACTGAAAGAGAATGTACTGAAGAGAAGGTACTTGCTGCTAAAATTGAAGACAAGGATGAATGGGTAATTGATAGCGGTTGGTCATATCATATAACTGGAGATAAAGGGAATTTTTTATCTTTGCAAGAATTTGATGGCGGTCTAGTTAGAGTTGGAGATGATAAAGCATGTATGATCAAAGGAAAAGGAACTTTGTCATTGGATGGTAAGAACAATAATGAAAATGTTTATTATGTTGAAGGTTTAATGCATAATCTTTTAAGTGTAGGACAATTGGTAGATAAGAGATTTCAATTACAGTTCAAGGATGGAAAACGCAAAATCATTAATAGATCTGGTTTGGAGATTGCAACCGGTACACAGACAAAAGGTAATATATTTTATTTGAACTCCAGTGAGAAGACATGTTTGATTACAATGATTGATGAGAGTTGGCTATGGCATAAAAGGCCATGTCATGTGAATTTTGATTACATTGTGAAGATCAGTTCAACTAAGGCAGTTAGGGATACCTAAGATTATGAAGCCCTATAATCTGATATGTAAAGAATGTCAAATGAGCAAACAAGTCAGAACCTCTTTTAGGAGTATACAAGATAAATCAACTGATGTTCTTGATCTTATTCATATTGATTTATGTGGCCTTGCTAGAGTTAAAAAAATTCAAGGTGATAGATATTTCATGCTAATCATTGATGATTATTCTGGAATGATATGCGATACATTTCTTAAAGAGAAATCTGAAGCATTTGAAAAGATTAAAATCTTTAAGGCTAAAGTGCAAACTAAGAGAGGATTGAAGATTAAATGTTTGAGGTTAAATCATGGTGGAGAATTCGCATCCGGTGAGTTTAATAACTTTTGTGAGAAGCAAGGTATAAGAAGACAATTTTCTGCTCCCTGAACACCTCAGCAAAATGGAGTTGTGGAAAGAAAGAACATAACTATCTTGGATGTTGCTAGAACAATAATGATGGAAGCTAGTCTACCTCATATCTACTGGAGAGAAACTGTGAACACATCGATTTATACATTCAACAGAGTACATATCAAAGGAGAAACCAATAAGACACCTTATAAATTATGGTTTGACAATACACCTACAGTTAAGTATTTTAAAACTTTTGGTAGTAAATGTTATATCAAAAGAGATGATATCATTGGGAAATTTCATTCTAGATGTGATGAAGGCATATTTCTTCGTTATTCTAATGAGAGCAAAGCATATAGATGTTATAACAAGAGATTACAAAATTGTGGAGAGTGCTAATGTCAAAGTAGATGAGCTAAACAAAAGTCAAATCAAAGTTTATGAGAAGGAACCAGTAGTGGAAATAATTATATCTGAACCGGTAGCACCTTTACCGAAATAGAGTGTTGAACCAGTTACTCCGGCAGTATAAGAGAATTCTACAGTAACTGAAGAATAGGGAAGAGGAACAAAAAGTCAGAAGACTCCTAGGTATGTGAGATTGAATCATTCTGAAGATCAGATCATTGGGGATAAGAGAAATGAAGTTATGACAAGAAGAAGACTAGAAACTAATGAGGTATGTTTAATTTCACAAGTTGAACTGGTATCAGTAATTGAGGCATGTAAAGATGAATATTGGTTGAAAGCTATGGAAGAAGAATTAGATCAGATTGAGAAAAATAACACATGGACCTTGGTTCCCTGGCCTAAAAATAAAAATGTTATTGGAATTAAATGGGATTTTAGGAATAAATTGAATGAGGATGGTCAAGTTACAAGGAATAAGGCTAGATTGGTTTGTAAAGGATATTCTCAGAAGGGAGGAATTGATTATGGAGAGACTTTTAAACCCATAGCTAGGATTGAAGCTGTAAGATTATTTCTTGCCTATGTTGCTTATAAAAGCTACAAGGTTTACCATATGGATGTTAAATGTGCATTTTTGAATGGAAATCTTGATGAGGAAGTTTATATTGACCAACTAGATGGTTTTTCAATATCAAATGATACAAATATGATTTGTAGGTTAAGGAAAGCTTTATATGGATTGAAACAAGCACCTAGAGCTTGGTATGCAAGGTTGGATAAATATCTTTTGAAGCTTGGTTTTACTAAGGGCAGTGCTGACAGTAATTTATATTATAATATCATTGATGATGATATATTGATTATTGAAGTATTTGTTGATGACATTATTTTTGGAGGTGAAGATAAGTTATGCATAGAATTTTCTAAGAATATGGAAAAAGAATTTGAGATGTCTATGATTAGTGAGATGAAAATTTTCTTAGGTTTGTAGATTACTCAGACTGACAAAGGTATTTTCATCTGTCAAACTAAATATTCTAAGTAATTGTTGAAGAAATTTTGTATGGGAGATTCTAAACCAGTAAGTACTCCTATGGTTACAAGTGATAAATTGACAAGAAAAGATGTTTCAACACCGGTAAATCCTACAAGATGCAAATCTATTATTGGAGGTCTACTTTATTGGACTCAGACTACGCCTGACATTATGAATGATGTTTGTATTGTTTCAAGATTTCAGAGTGATCCTAGAGAAAATCATGAGATTGCTGTGAAAAGGATTTTTAGATACTTGCAAGGTACATCAAAATATGGTTTATGGTACCCTAAGGATGATAACTTTACTTGATGTGCATATACAGATGTTGATTGGGATGGAGATATTGATGACTAGAAAATCACTTCCGGTGGAGCTTTCTTTCATGGAAAGAAGTTGCTTTTATGGATCAGCAAGAAATAGTCATGTACTTCTTTATCTACTGTTGAAGTTGAGTATGAATTGTTGTTGCTACTAACTTTACGCAAGTTTTATAGATGAAGAAAATGTTAAAGGATATAAAAGTGGATTATGATGCACTGATAGTTATTCAGTGTGATAACTCTTTTCTATTGATATATCAAAGAATTTGGTATTTCATTCTAAAATAAAGCACATATCTATCAAGTATAAATTTTTGAAGGAAAAGGTGGAAGCAAATGAAGTTAGACTAGTTTATGTGAACAAGAAAGAGCAAATTGCAGATATTTTCACTAAACCTTTTCCAAAGAATCATTTGAGTACCTGAGAGACAGATTGGGAGTTTCTGCCCCTCCGATAGAGACTTGATGGATGCAGTTTGGCATCAATCCGACATGCATTATCAAAGATACTATTCATTTCAGCACTGATGTGGGATGCTACTGCTCAGGGGGAGTAGTCAACTTTGGGATTTAGTGGTTTATGTTTTTGCTTTTGATATTTTTGTCAGATTTATGGCATTGATGTCAAAAGGGGGGAGATATTGATGTGAAAAAGACAAAGAAATAAAAAGGAAAAGTCAAAGGGGGAGAGATATGAATAAGGAAAGTAAAGGGGAGAGATATTGGCATCCAGAGTTGTATGTGGGAGATTGTTGGTTGTCTTCTATTGGGGAACTTGTTTGGCATTTCTTGGTACTTAGATGTTTTTCACATCTAGTGTTGCCATCAATGCCAAAGGAGGAGATTATTGGCCATTTGGTGGAATTGATTATGTGTTGCATTGATGTTTTGTCATTGGTGCCAACACTAGTTGTTTGCATGCTTTGTCAGCACCCTTCTAGTCCCGGTAGGTTGAGTGGTTTATGGTTAATTTGGATCTGGCATGATCCAGTAGGCTCTGGTATAGTTTGGTGATGGAATAGGTTTGTTCATGATACTCATGCTCATATTCAGTCAGTTGGTTCTAGTCTGGTGATCGGATGTTATCCTACTTGCTTAGAAGCTTAGTTTATGGTTTCGGCGAGGGTTTCACCGACAAATATTTTGATGAATTGCATAAGTGGTGTTGGTGTAGCTTCTGGTGAAGTTTTAGGATGTTGTTGGTGATCATGTTTGAGACTTGGAGGATGGAGATCATTATTGTAGAGTGTGGACCTATACTAGAAAGATTGAGTCTTCCTAGTATGTAAAGAATGTCAAATGAGTAAACAAGTCAGAACCTCTTTTAGGAGTATACAAGATAAATCAAATGATGTTCTTGATCTTATTCATACTGATTTATGTGGCCTTGCTAGAGTTAAACAATTTCAAGGTGATAGATATTTCATGCTAATCGTTGATGATTATTCTGGAATGATGTGCAATACTTTTCTTAAAGAGAAATCTGAAGCATTTGAAAATTTTAAAATCTTTAAGGCTAAAGTGGAAACTAAGATAGGATTGAAGATTAAATATTTGAGGTCAAATCATGGTGGAGAATTCACATCCAGTGAGTTCAATAACTTTTGTGAGAAGCATGGTATAAGAAGACAATTTTCTGCTCCTTGAACACCTCAGCAAAATGGAGTTGTGGAAAGAAAGAACATAACTATCTTGGATGTTCCTAGAACAATGATGATGGAAGTTGGTCTACCTCATATCCACTGGAGAGAAACAATGAGCACATCAGTTTATAGATTCAACAGAGTACATATCAAAGGAGAAACTGATAAGACACCTTATAAATTATGGTTTGACAATACACCTATAGTTAAGTATTTTAAAAATTTTGGTAATAAATGTTATATTAGAAGAGATGATATCATTGGGAAATTTGATTCTAGATGTGATGAAGGCATATTTCTTCGTTATTCTAATGAAAGCAAAGCATATATATGTTATAACAAAAGATTGCAAAATTGTGGAGAGTGCTAATGTCAAAGTAGATGAGCTGAACAAATGTCAAATCAAAGTTTATGAGAAGGAACCGGTAGTGGAAATAATTATATCTAAACCGGTAGCACCTTTATCGGAATAGAGTGTTGAACCAGTTACTCTGGCAGTATAAGAGAATTCTACAGTAATTGAAGAATGGGGAAGAGGAACAGAAAGTCAGAAGACTCCTACGTTTGTGAGATTGAATCATTCAGAAGATCAAATAATTGGGGATAAGAGAAATGGAGTGATGACAAGAAGAAGACTGGAAACTAATGAGGTATGTTTAATTTCACAAGTTGAACCGGTATCAATAATTGAGGCATGCAAAGATGAATATTGGTTGAAAGCTATGGAAGAAGAATTAGATCGGATTGAGAAAAATAACACATGGACCTTGGTTCCCTAGCCTAAAAATAAAAATGTTATTGGAACTAAATGGGATTTTAGGAATAAATTGAATGAGGATGGTCAAGTTATAAGGAATAAGGCTAGATTGGTTTGTAAAGGATATTCTCAGAAGGAAGGAATTGATTATAGAGAGACTTTTAAACCCATAGCTAGGATTGAAGTTGTAAGATTATTTCTTGCCTATGCTGCTTATTAAAACTACAAGGTTTACCATATGGATATTAAATGTGCATTTTTGAATGGGGATCTTGATGAGGAAGTTTATATTGACCAACCTGATGGTTTTTCACTATCAAATGATACAAATATGGTTTGCAGGTTAAGGAAAGCTTTATATGGATTGAAACAAGCACCTAGAGCTTGGTATGCAAGGTTGGATAAATATCTTTTGAAGCTTGGTTTTACTAAGGGCAGTGCTGATAGTAATTTATATTATAACATCATTGATGATGATATATTGATTATTGAAGTATTTGTTGATGACATTATTTTTGGAGGTGAAGATAAGTTATGCATAGAATTTTCTAAGAATATGGAAAAAGAATTTGAGATGTCTATGATTAGTGAGATGAAAATTTTCTTAGGTTTGTAGATTACTTAGACTGACAAAGGTATTTTCATCTGTCAAACTAAATATTCTAAGTAATTGTTGAAGAAATTTTGTATGGGAGATTCTAAACCAGTAAGTACTCCTATGGTTACAAGTGAGAAATTGACAAGAAAAGATGTTTCAGCACCGGTAAATCCTACAAGATACAAATCTATTATTGGAGGTCTACTTTATTGGACTCAGTATATGCCTTACATTATGAATGATGTTTGTATTGTTTCAAGATTACAGAGTGATCCTAGAGAAAATCATGAGATAGCGCTGAAAAGGAGTTTTAGATACTTGCAAGGTACATCAGAATATGGTTTATGGTACCCTAAGGATGATAACTTTACTTGATGTGCATATACAGATGTTGACTGGGATGGAGATATTGATGACCGAAAAATCACTTCCGGTGGAGCTTTCTTTCATGGAAAGAAGTTGGTTTCATGGATCAGAAAGAAATAGTCATGTACTCTTTATCTACTGTTGAAGTTGAGTATGAATTGTTGTTGCTACTAACTGTACACAAGTTTTATGGATGAAGCAAATGTTAAAGGATATAAAAGTGGATTGTGATGCACAGATAGTTATTCAGTGTGATAACTCTTCTCTATTTATATATCAAAGAATCTGGTATTTCATTCTAAAATAAAGCATATATCTATCAAGTATAAATTTTTGAAGGAAAAGGTGGAAGCAAATGAAGTTAGACTAGTTTATGTTAACACTAAAGAGCAAATTGCAGATATTTTCACTAAACCTTTTCCAAAGAATCATTTGAGTACCTGAGAGACAGATTGGGAGTTTCTGGCCCTCCAATAGAGACTTGATGGATGCATTTTGGCATCAGTCCGACATGCATTATCAGAGATACTATTCATTTCAGCACTGATGTGGGATGAAATTGCTCAGGGGGAGTAGTCAGCTTTGGGATTCAATGGTTTATGTTTTTGCTTTTGATATTTTTGTTAGATTTATGGCATTGATGTCAAAAGGGGAGAGATATTGATGTGAAAAAGATAAAGAAATAAAAAGGAAAATTCAAAGGGGGAGAGATATGAATAAGGAAAGTAGAGGGAAGAGATATTGACATGCAGAGTTGTATGTGGGAGATTGTTGGTTGTCTTCTATTGGGGGAGACTTGTTTGGCATTTCTTGGTACTTAGATGTTTTTCACATCTAGCATTGCCATCAATGCCGAAGGGGGAGATTATTGGCCATTTGGTGGAATTGATTATGTGTTGCATTGATGTTTTGTCATTGGTGCCAACACTAGTTGTTTGCATGCTTTGTCAGCACCCTTCTAGTCCCAGTAGGTTGAGTGGTTTCTAGTTGATTTGGATCTGGCATGATCTGGTAGGCTCCAGTGTAGTTTGGTGATGGAATTGGTTTGTTCATGATACTCATGCTCATATTTAGTCAGTTGGTTCTAGTCTGGTGATCGGATGTTATCCTGCTTGCTTAGAAGCTTAGTTTCTGGTTTCGGCGAGGGTTTCATCGATAAATCTTTTGATGAATTGCATAAGTGGTGTTGGTGCAGCTTCTGGTGAAGTTTTAGGATATTGTTGGTGATCATGTTTGAGACTTGGAGGATGGAGATAATTGTTGTAGCGTGTGGACCTATACTGGGTCCCGGTTGGTCTAAGTTATGGACCGGTTTAATGAAGCATTTGGATTGGACATCTCGATAAGTTTCCGGGATGTCTTATGTGTTGGATATTATTTGTTTGTTCTAAGGCCAACATGGTTTTTAATTATGTAATTGGTTTATTGTCTGGTGGCCGACCTAATTGTTTATGGTCGAGGGTTTGTATATATAGATGTAAGATCTCATTGTAGATCATCATGGTTATGTTAGAGGTCATGGTCAAGGAATGTAATGTGCGATTAATGTAATATCATTCAGGAAGAGGATTTGGTCGAGCATTGGAGATCGAATTGGGTTTATATAAGAGGATTTAGTCCTCCGATATTGAGCTTAACCAGAAATGTACTCAGGCATAGGAGATGTTATCTTTTGCAGTTCAACACTTCTCTGAATTGTAGTCTAGATTTCTATGTAGTCAGTGAGGCTCCTTTTGTGATGAGAAGTGTGCTCTAGGTTGTTGGCCTTCCTTCAAATGCAGGCCCCTCAATTGTAATTCACATACTTACTGTAGAAGTATTATCTAACTGTGGGTAGGCTTCCCACCATGGTTTTTCCCTTTACCTGGTTTTCCACGTATAAATTTGGGTGTCATGTGGATGGTTTTTTTTATGTGATTATTGTTTATGCTTAATTGGTTTAACTGCTATTCTGGTATTAATGTTTTGGGTTCCGGTTTTAAAGTCTTAAATTGCTAATAGTTCTGGTAATTTGTGACAATCGATTCACCCCTCCATCTCATTTGTCTTCTAGTTATTTGAATTGTCTAACATCTATATTTTTGGTAGTGGATAGATTATTGAAGATGGTTCATTTTCGTAAGAAGACATCAGATGCATTACACATAGCAGACATATTTTTCAAGGAAGTAGTGAGATTGCATGGATTACCTAAGAGCATAGTTTCAAATAGAGACACTAAGTTTGTTGGCTATTTTTGGAGAACACTTTGGAAGAAGATGAAGACAGATTTGAAGTTCATTTCTACTTTTTGTCCACAGACTGATGGACAGATAGAAGTAGTTAACCGGAGGTTGGGAAATTTGTTGAGATGTTTAGTTGGAGATAAAACCGGAAGTTGGGATTTGATTCTTTCACAAGAAGAGTTTGCCTACAATAATTCAGTAAACAGGAGTACCAGAAGAACACCTTTTGAGATTGTTACTGGAGCACACCCTAGAGGTATGTCATAATTAAGAGATATTAGCAATAAAGACCAGAGAAGTTCATAAGCAGAAGAATTTGCAAATCACATGAAGGACTTACATATTCAAGTTAAACAAAACTTGGAGGACATGAATAGCAAGTATAAGGAGAAGGCAGATGAGAAGAGGAGACATAAGGAATTTGAAGTTGTCGATGAAGTGATGGTATATCTAAGAAAAGAAAGATTCCCAATTGGAACTTATAACAAATTGTAGTTGAGAAAGTTTGTCGAACCTTGCAGGATTTTGAGAAAGTTAAGTTCTGGGAATGCATATGAAGTGGAGTTACCGGATAGTCTGGGTATTTCACTTGTGTTTAACATTGTAGATCTTCATCAGTATCATTAACCAGAATTTAGTGAGGACAATATTACAGACTTGGATAAACAATTGCCTCGGAAGCAACTAGATCATATTGAAGACATTTTGGACAGTAGGATTGGGCGTAGTAGCTGGAGCGGTCACTATAAGGAGTATCTTGTGAAGTGGAAGGATGGACCAGTTGAAGATTCATCTTGGATTTCTCAAGAAGAGGTAGACTGCCTTGGTTTTCCTCTGACCCCAGCAAAGTGAGAGACTCACTTTTTTTCAACAACCCCAGATGCTTGATGCGGGATCATCCCTAGTTCATAGCAATCTTGCATCAACCAAAAATATTTCCTTTTTGGTTTTTTGTTTGCGGTTTCAGCATTTCTTTCTGTGTGTCTTGCATTTGGCTCACCGAAACTTGTGGAGTGGGATTTTACTTGAAGACTTGATCATATTCCTTATTCTCAAATCATGGAGCATTTAGATTTTTTTTAGCAAGTTATCACTACCAGTTTTCGAGACAATTTTTGGTTACCGATTGCCTGGACCTATTTGCGTTGGTGATCTACCGGATCCCCTTCCATAGCTTACGGACCCTTGAGCATTGATTCCAATTTTCCTTGGTGTGTGGCCAACCTTTTTTCCTTTATCTACACTTCATCCTTTGGATTTTCTGAAGGAATTTCTTTGGCAGAGGCCAACCTTGTTGGTTTTACATGTTAGGTCTTGTTCTTCGGGTTTTGATCCCTTTTTGGGCCGACCGGATCATCTTGGATCATATAAATCATTGTAATAGAGCATTAGAATTTAATCAAGAAGTTAGATTGAGCATAGAAGATAGATCTTAAGATTTGAGGTCCCGGTTATGACATGTTCTATATTTTGAGCATGCTTTAGCGGGCCTGTGAGCTAATTTTTGTAACCCGGTTGTTGTCAGTTGGTTGTAATCAATTTTCATCATATAATTCAATATATTTTGCATTGCCTCCATCATTTCCCTATGTTTTCGTTGTTTTTACTCTTGCTGACCAGTCTAGACTGATCTCTTTGAGGTCCCTCCTAACCGGTGACTACTTCATCTCCCAACCTATTATATATGGATTTTTGTAATCAAAACAATAAACACTCTACATAATATTGCAATGTCTCATCTTCCTTCTGGCTCATTCAAAATATATTATATCCATATATCTACCTTTTTAGTACTCCTAAATTACTTATTGAGAAATTTTTCTTTCATTATAGCCAAATTGGCTATTGCATCCCTCAAAAGCCTATGAACTATCTCAAAGAAGATTTGTTAAGAGTAGGATGGAATAATTTTAAACTATGGGCATCTATAGTATAATCATAACATCAATAAAGGACATCAAAGTTAAAGAGAAATATGTTAGGGTCCTCCATCATGAGCCCATGAAAGTTGGGGAAGGATGAAGGTGGTATATTTTTTTAGGGCAACATTTGTAGAGTTCTCTTGGCCCACAGTAAGGAAATGAAAGGTGGTCATTTCAATGTCTTGATTATCAATTATTTCACCCCCCTTGTTTGGATGTGGTTTAGAGGGTGATGAAGGGGAAAAGAAGTAATTAGAGCTAGATTGGGAATTGGGTGTTGTCGGTGTTAGGACCCAGGAGGCAACTGAGAGGGGGGGTGAATCAATTGTCTATTAATTTCAACCCAAATATAACTTAAGCAAACTTGATACTTAATACCGGTAAACCAAACTTAATGCCTGTTGATAGATTAACAGTTAATATTAATATCGATGAATCTTAATGCATAAAACAGAAAGATAAACAGCATCCACAACACATAACATCGAGATTTGTACGTGGAAACCGTGTAAGGGGAAAAAACACAGTGGGAAACCTTACCCACAATTAGATGATACTACCGCAGATAGTATGTGTATACAAATGGGGTTTGAACATGCAAAAAGGCCAACCACCTAGAGCTCACTGCTCAATCACAAAATAGGAGTCACACTGACTACAATTGGATCGTTAAATCCAATGATAATGTACTGTTCAAAGTAGCATCTTCAATGCTGGATTCAGTACCAGTTAAGCTCTGATGATCACCTTCAAACCTTCCTTGAACCTTCTCTATGGTCTGCACATATGATCTTCAATGCACACGTACCATGTTACAATACCATAACCTTACATACAATATATCCTCTCTCATACCATCTCACAAATGAGATCTTACATATATACCAGAACCTAAGACCAAATGTGTAGGTCGGCTTACTATGAATATTACAATAAAATCAATTAGAAATAAGTCAAGATGTGATGCATCATGACAGCTCAATACATTTACAACAATATCCAATCAATAAATCATCTCCATAACGTGATGTGTTGATCTAGAATAGATAATGCATACCGGTCCATAACCTAGACCAATTTGTCGGTAACAGCAAATATGTCAACCCGATTAGACCATTTACCAAAACAACAAAACCAAGTATCCAAACCATGTCATCGAGATAACCAAGTGATCTCCAGATGATAACAAGTCATCCTTAATGTCAGTGAACAATATAACATGTCAGTGAACAATATACCGGTGACTGTGCATAAGTCACTGAACATGTCGATGAACACAATGTGTCGGTTCAACATAACCAAAGATCTCCAGAAGGATAAGTGTTGACGTCAATGACAAAACTAATGCAACACATTCATAATACCAACAGTTGGTAGACAGTGATAGGTGGGATATATTTTTGCCACAATGGATGAACTAATTTCTTTGTTGATATTTATAGGAAGGAAACTTTCAGGTTGCTCCCTTCTTCTCTCCATGCAATAGGTATACTCCACAATTCAACTTAAGTACACATTGTTAATAGAAGATTTTAATTTTTTATTAATTTTTAATGATCCTAAGTACTGAAAAATAAATATTAGTTCTCAGAATGCATTAAAGACTATTAAAGAGCCTAGATATTTTATAGTATCACACCATCCTTGATAATGATGCCAAAAATGTAAGATTCCCTATATCCACCTGATAAAGAAAGGTAACTAAATCAACTTCTTTGACTCAATGATGAACTTGTCCTCTTCAAACTTGAAAATACAAGATATAGATTTTGGAGTGTGGTTTCTTAGTCTTGAACTTATATTTACATTTTTCCCCAAGTAAATCACTATGGTGTGATCTAGTTATTCATCTATTTATGTTTTCATTTCTATACTTTCTATAATAATTTTGAATTATATTTTAAGTTTTCTATACATCACTTTCTTCAAGATTAGAGTACGAAGTTCCTTCCGCATACCTATCTTCCTTACACATCCATTCCTCTAGGAGATAGAAATTGACATGTTAGTACAAGAAATACTTAAGGCCAATATCATTTTTCCAATAACTATCCCACACTCTTCACATATTATCCACATTTACTAAATAGATGGGCCTTGGTGGCTTTGCATTGATTTCGTAAATTGAATAAACCCACCATAAAGGATAGTTTTTTATTACACTAATTGATGAGCTAACTGGTGAGCTTAATGGTCACCTTTTTTTTCTCTAAATTAGATCTTTGTTCTGGCTATCACTAGATTCATGTCAAAAAAAAGTAGATATTATGAAGATGGTATTCCATACTCATGGTGGTTATTATGAACTTTTAGTCAAGTCATTTAGGCTCACTAATACCCCATCTACCTTCCAAGGATTGACAAACAAACTCGTTCAACCCTTCCTTTGTAAATTATCTTCTTCTTCTTTAATGACATTTTGATCCATAGTGGAGCTTAGGCAAAATATTTACAGCACACTAGTCTAATATTATAGCTTCTTGTAGACAATTAGTTATGTACCAAGTGATCCAAGTGCTCCTTCGGTTAGAAATAAATTGAGCACCTTAGACATATCATCTCCTTAGAAGGTGTTCCATTAGACCATGAGAAAATTCATGTCATTCAAACTTGGCTATACTCTAAGACACTTAGAAGTCTTGATAGATTTTTGGGTCTTAATTTCTACTATTAAAACTTTGTCAAAATATGGGTACATTATTGCATCATTGATTTCCTTGCTAAAAAAAAAAAAAAAGTTTCCAATGGACCACCAAAGTAGAAAATGTGTTTGAGGTCCACAAATAGGTTGTGTACAACACTTGTTCTTGTCATGCTCAATTTTTCCAAATCATTTATCATTGAAAGTGATGCTTGGGATAATGACCTTGATGTTGTTTTCATGCGAGATGGTCACGTTAGTATAGAACATTCCATAGGATATTCTCTCATGGATTTATCTTTTTTAGGAGATGAGATTGCATAGTTATACATTTTTCCTCTCTTTCATGGAGTTGTATGTCAATTTTGAAGGTGGTGATTGCTCTCCTATGCACTATAAATATGTACATCTATTACGAGTTAATACACTAAGGGTTATTTCATTTCTTTGTCTTCTCATTCTATACTTCATTTTTTAATAGCTTGTAGAGCTTTTGATTGTGCATCTCTCATGGTCCAACTAATATGACTATTCTACCAATAGGATCTCGATACTTACATGGTATCAGATCTTGTTTGGATTGGTTGGTTATTATTTGCATAATTTAATGAATTAAAATATTTGTTCTTTCTGTCTATTTTTTTGTGCATCTTTTCTATATATTATGGTCTCTGTGCATGGTGGTCTCTAGACCTGCATTAAAAAGTTTGTTTGCGGTTAAAATCTCTGTTTGGCATGTTGATCTCTGTTTCAACGTAATTCTTTTATCCATTATGCACGAAATTCCATGCCGTATGTATTATGTTTGCTTGAGGCGAGGTAGGTGCTTTATCTTTGTTAATCACACCACCTTTTCTCTCATCTTGGTTGCAGCGTGGAAATTTATACTTTATGTTCTACATTTGATTCACCTCTGCGTGGGTGTTAGACTCGGACATCAACCATCCTTTTTCTCTATGGAGGGGGCAATATTCTTCTTGTTCACGCTACGAAGTTATCTCTTTGATGCATAAGTGTTTGTGCACTCTACAGAATCCATGTGAGATTTCTTGAAGTTGCATGGGACGTGGAATTTCTATGGCTAAGTGGGTCTTCTCTATAGGCCACCAAACTTTCTATTGGCTATTTTTGTTTTGTTGTGACCTTCTTGTCTGCAACATGGTCTATCCAAATCTTGGCATGCAGTTTGAATGGGAGCTTTATTTACTATATAATAGAAGATCGACCCAAATGTGCAGACTCCGTGCAATAATTGTTAATAGTAAATAAGCTGTCTTCTTTCTTTCTTCTTTCTTCTTCTTCTTGTCGGCCTCTATTTCTACATTCTCTTTCTATAGATAGCTCTTATTAATGCATGAATTCACAACAATCATTCTCTTTATTAAGAATAAATGCTTAAAAGGGGTAGTTATATGGGTATTGAGGTTGAATAAGTTGGTGATAAGGCTAACGTAAGATAGTTCGATCAAGCCTTTGGATTTTTATGTATTATAGTTTCTCCTAAATTCCTCCTTCGCATTGAAGCTTTAAAACCACCCAATAAAATTTGGACAACCTTAGAAAATCTCTTTGGGACGCTAGATAATATTAAGTCATGAGTAAAAGAATTATGCTATAAGTTTGAGCCCTAGGACCTTTAATACCCTAAATTTTCACTAAGCTTAAACTATTGAGGTTGTAGTTCAAAGAATGTGGTATAGAGAAAAAATATGATCAACTAGTCCTTCATATACTCTCCAAATGAGATCCCAAATATTATATGTGTGTGTCTACCTTTTACTCCATTAAAAGGGCTATTAGAGCCACATAGAAAACACCTTCTCTTGATGAATTCATTGTCAACTTGACTAGGAAGCATGATAAGTTAATTCAAATGGGAATAATGAAATCTTCAAAACCTAGGCTCTTCTCATTGTGAATAAGAAACAAAAGGCTTCAAATAGTAAACACAAGAATAAAAAAACTTAAAAGGATAAGGATAATAAAAAATATTAGAAATATGAGTCCACCAAAGCCAATACTAAAAATTCTTCAAATCAAGGGCAATCTATGAAAGAAAAATTTAATTATTTTAATTACTATAACTTGGGCACAATAAGCACAAATGTATGAATAAATAGATAGATCACCTCACACATGTTCTTAAGAATAACAACATATGGGTTATTGAATCTATCAAACCGTCCTCGTCCACTCAAGAATCTATTAAAGAAAAGGTAAAAGAAAAGAGAGACCTATGGATAAAGCTCTAGTTACTACTACATCTTTATCAACTCCATCTTAGATCATTTACTTAGGTTCCTCACATCACATGGGTTCCTTATAGGTTGAGTTATCTTCCTTATAGCCTTTTATCCTGTCTTCTATCATCTTTGGTAATGACACTCTAGCATCAATTGCAGAGAGAGGGTCTATTAAACTTGAAGATGAGACACTTACAAATGTTCCAAGTATACCTTCTATTTCATCTAATCTCCTATAAGTGACCACATTAATCACATAGGAAAGGGAACGATTGCTCATTTTTCTCTAAGTTCAATTCAGATTAGAGACTTACATAGAAATAATCTAATAAGTTTGGGAAGGGTCAATCACAAAGCCAACTTATAGAACTTCTCACATTTTAAACCTAATGTTTCTCTTATATCCTTGCTTACTCATTTAGATGAAGTTAGGGAATTATGGCATGAGAGGTCTAGCTAGCTTAATTACTGCTCTATTAAGTGACTAAGAACTAACAAGATATGGTCATAGAATTTTATAGAGATGCCTTTTTAAAGATATTTGTGAGTGTTGTACCCTTGGGATGCATTCTTAAGAGAATTTTGACAAAGGCAAAATATGGAGAGCTCAAAAAAATTGGGAGCTTGTTTATAGTGATGTATCAGGGGAATTTCCCCATCCATATTTCACTAAGGAATGAAATTCTTTCACTTTTATATATGAATTTTCTAGGTACACACAGTTCTACTTCCATTGGAAAAAAAAATGAAATCTTTTAACAATTTTCTAGATTCAAGGCCCTTGATAAAAATTTGTTAGGAAATGTCATTAGTTTTCTTCAAAAATGTAATGGAGGTGATTATGTAAACATTATTTAACAAAATATGTATACATTATAGAGGATAGAGTTGTAGTGCACACTTCCTTACACTCCCCATTAGAATGGTGTTCCAAAATGTAAGAACATAGCCTTAAAAAAGATGATTAATTATATAATACACTCCAAGGGTTGTGCACCACAATACTAGGTAGAATCAATTAATTAAATATTTTTACATTTTGAATGGGGTTCCTCGCAAAACTTGAAGGGAATTACAATTTCTGTAGCTTGTTTATAGTGAAGGAGAGGGAGAGAGTTTTCATTCTTCAAAGAGACAAAAGATGGATACAAAATGGTGAAAAGAGTGATTTTTTATTTTCTTGAATGAGAGGGAAGATGTGTTACTTTCTCATTGAGGTGTTACAACATGTACCATATAAAGTACACATAGAAAGTAGACTTTTGAATTTAAAAAATTTACTAGAAAACACCATGTAGCACAAGCATCTATGCATAGTGTTGTTGTCTAGGAAAATTGGATTAAAATTAGGCCTATAGGGTGGTAATATATCATGCTCATTAAATATAGAATAAAACCTTTCACATTGAAATATAAAAATATTATTAATTAATTTTCAAACTCAAGCAAGTTCAAGTTGTAAGTGTGAAATTGCAGAATTATGTAACTTTTCGTACTATACAACACTATTATGAATACAATTTTTTAGTTTCGTGATATGGTTTTCATCTAGTTGTAGCCTTATAAATAATCATCCTTGCATCTTTCCTCTAAGTTCCATAACCCTCATAAAGTTCTTCCATGGAGTATTAGAGTACCTTGAATGGCCACCCTCCTCTTGTTTTTCATCTTTTCTTCCATATCTATTTCTTGAAAAAGGTCCTTAACTAACATGTCATTGTTCTTGAATGTTCTTTTTAAGCTCGATGTCAAAATATCCATCATTGTCCAACCAAAAAAATTCATAGATAGACACCCACACCAACTTTACAGCCTCATACTCATTGAGGTCTTGATTTAGTGGCACGGAATAGATCTTGAAGATACTACTTGGGAACCCCTTTGTCAAATTCAGCACTAGGTTCCTTCTCTTCAACTATGAAGAGAAAAATTTTGAAGGGAGAGAGGATGGTAGGACCCCTTAGTCCTATCTTTTTTTTTATTGTAACAAAATATTTGGAATCATATGCTTTATAAGTCATTTCATTAATAATCTGACATGTTTGAGAAATGATAGTTAGCTTGAATAAAACTAATGTATACATTAGGCATATGTTATTGTATGAGCATCCATGAATTATATTGCATAATTACTTAAAGGAGGTTGCTTTCTCAAAGAGGCTAGTGATATTTTTAATGTATATTTTTCAATCAATACAATATTAACTTTGTGTCTCCATTTAAAATTTATTTTAGTGTATTTTTTGTTTTTGACTAATTTGTTTTAGGGAGCAATGCAATAGACCTATAACTCTTATGAGTAAGTTGTATGAACATCTTCTAGTTGTTTGATTTGAATATAGATTGCAGGGGATCTAAAGAATTCAACTCGAAAAAGAAAAAATGATGAAAATATCTTTGAACACTAAATTATTGGATAAAAGATAGTCAAATTTTGAAACTATTGACATAAATTTGAATATAAGGAATCCAACATTAAAGTTATAAAAAAACCTTATAAATAAAATATTAATAAAAAAATAATTTATTACATATTCAAATTTAAAAATATATAAATATAAATATACAATTAAAATTTTGTTCTATTAAAGTAAAAAAATGGTATTATAATAATCTATTAACAAAATTATGTCACTCCAAGAACAAGTCCATTGAAAAGCATATATATACAACAAAAATTACAAGTCCATTAAAGAGAATATACATACAACAAAAATTACAAGCCCAGCGAAGATAAAAAAGGGCATAATGCATTCTTCTCTTTTGTTCTTTTACAAATATTTAAAAGACACAAAGAAACCCATTTATGAATGACTTAAAGTCACATATAAACACAATCTCTAGAGTACATGAATAGCTCCAGGATTAGCTTTGGATTTATATCAACTGTGAGGTTTCTTGACGACCATGACTGGGCACTTGCAATGGCGTGTGCAGTACTCGCTCACACTTCCTACAATAGCTCTGCAACATAAATCTTCTCCATTATTTCACAAAAAAATATATATATTAAAATTTCTAAAAATTGAATATATATTTTTTTTTTTAAATTACCTTTTAACTGCTCCATGACCATGAGTTCCAACAATTAAGAGATCTACTTTCATTTCGTCAGCTGCCTCACAAATGGCATACCGTGTTTCTCCTATCACCACTTTCATTTCGATGCTCACCTGCAAACCCCTTTGATTAACATTAATCAACACCATATTTTTGCAGACATATAATTTCTACAATTTATAATATTATTATGAATTGTTTCTAAATTTGATTGTCTTAGAATTTGATCTAAAAAATAGAAAAAAACCTCACACAATCAAATTTAGAAACAATTCACTAAAATTTAATAAAATGAAATTGAAGTCATGAAAATGATGCATGTAGATTTCTGATTTAAACTGTGTATCTTTTTTTTTGGATATTTCAGATCACACCCAGTTTAAACCAGAAACTTACATGGAATGTGATCTAAAACATGACAAAAAATGTATACAATTTAAACCAGAAATTCACATGAAACATGATCCAAAACGTCGCAAAAAACATACACAATTTGAATCAGAAACCTCAAACCTACATGAAACATAATCCAAAACGTAGCAAAAAGCATACACAATTTGAACCAGGAACTTACAACCTACATAAAACATGATCCAAAACTTTACAAAAAAACATACACAATTTAAACCAGAAACCTACATAAAACATGATCCAAAACAACCCAAAAACACAAACACAACTTAAACTAAAAACTTGTATACAACTGTAAAAAAAATTATGAACAATAGATTGAGAAAACAATAACTACTTACGTTGCCTTTCTCACAAATTTCTTTTGCTTGAGATAATATTCTCTGTGTAATGTGGTTTTGTGTTCTTCCAGCTATTTCAAACACATGATGCCCTGCAGATGCAGCGGCTGCAGAAACCAAAAAAAATTGCAAAAAATTAGCAGGGATGTGGATAAATATGAGTTCAAAAACATCAATAGTGCAAGAAAAGTACCATGGCCTGCTAATGCAAATTTAGAGACAGCTGGAGTCTCTGCATGCATAACAATGATATGTTGGTCCTTTTTTTCTCGAAAGAGGTTATCAAGAGTCCATTGCAATGCATACATGCTCTCATTCACAGCAACCATTATTCTGCTTCCTTCTCTCTCACTCCCGCCCATTCTTCTCTCCTTTGCTAAACTTGAAAAAGCTCGGAATCTGAATCTCACAAAACAATCTAATATATTACGAATATGAGCTCGATGATTATGGCAGCCCAATTGCCTTGTTTTATACTACTATCATACATCTTGATAAGTATTCGTTCTCATATAGTTGTCATTTATGATAGTTTAATCAAAAGTTATTGAATGTTTCTTTCGAAATAGCATAACTTTATAGGTGTCTCATTTTAAATATGATAATAATAAATATTGTCCTTAGATAAGGTAGAATCCAAGTTTGGAATATTGGGTACGGCGAGCCTTTTTCTATGGTGACTTCCTAGTGATAGACCTGTCTTGTTATGCTTTATAAAGGAAAGTAAATGCTTGAGAAAAACTTAAGAGCAATTTATTCCTTCACTGTAGTGGCTTTTCGAAATTAGAATACAAATGTAGTGGCTTTTCGAAATTAGAATACGTGGAAATGTTTTTGTATTCTATTCTTTTACCTTTGGTAGGTGACCGCGTGAACTCTGAAAAGGAAGAATATTAAAAAAATAAAATCGGATTGCTCTAAATTAGATAGATAAACTAGAAGAGCGTGGAAAATACTAGAAGATGTTTTTTCAATTTTATTGGATGAGCAGAAAGTCAAATGTTTTGGGTCTATTATCTATCTTATCTTTTTTCCATCTTTCAACACTAATGCAAGGACTTCAAAATTGACTTCAAAATTGACTTGTACTTCTAGCAGTTTATCAAATGCATTCAATGAGAAATCTTTTTACGTACAATGATCCATTAATGAAAGAAATTATTGTATGATGGCGTCACTGGTCACAAGGTTTTGATTATCATCATACAAATAGTAAGGAGTATCAGTTATTCTTGCTGAAATAAGATCAACTTCATCATCACCTTCCTTCTTTTCTTGATCCAGCTCCATAATCATTGACCTTATTGTTTCTTTCTTATGAGACAATAATGACATAATCTGGATATATTTCTCTCTTGTTGGAATTACCTTATTCTCCATGAGAATGTCAATTCTGAAATCCTCCATTTTACTCCAAAGAGTTACACTTTTTTCAATATCCTCGACCTCTTGAGATAAAGAAGTTTTAACACCTTGCATTTGACTTTGGATAACATCAAAATCAGTCAACAACTTAATCGTTGAATCTAGAAGATGTGAACCTTCTGATTTCAATTGAGCAATCCACTCATCCACTACTCGGCCCTTGATGCCCACCTGTTCCAGCTTCTTGAGAGCCTCAGTATCCATTGATGAAATGATTGGCTCGATTTCCTAGGAAGATTGTGTGACTTTGAGGAGCACACTGGTCAACTGCTCACATTTTTTCTTTAATTCATTATTTTCATCTCTTTCTTGATCAAATCTTCGACCCAAAGAATTGAAAGCAGTTTGGGAGTTTAACTTGACACTTTCATGTGTCTCCACTCCAAGCTCTACAATCTACATAGTATAATCCCCAAGTTGTATATTATCCTTATTCTAGTTTGAAGATGACACCATAACCTCAAAATATTTCCTTTTGGTAGTCAGATCCACTAGTACCCAAGAAACAGTGTTTGGCTTTTTAGTACTTTTTGATATGAGAGGAGCCAACTATTCAAAATTAAATTCATCTAGTGAAATTACCTGTTTCTTTCTTTTGGGTGCTACTACATCCATCCAAGGTTGTAATTTTGTGTTAGTGAATGGAGTTGTGGCCTCCTGGTAGGTATCAACCGGTATTTGATGAGCATTGTGACTTGAAGTTGCGGCAATTGTGGATGAAATCATTGGTATCAAGGTTGTGGTGTCCAATGATATGCTAGCTGATGTAGCAATAGTAGTTGCTATTGATTCCTCCTTTGTAACAACTATGGATGGAAGAGTGGATGGTGCACTAGTGGTAACTAAAATACTGACATGGAGTATAAATTCGGCTATGATTGTTCTGGAAGGTAAAGGCACCATCTATTGTTCTGCAAATGCTTGCTCCATAGCTTCAATAAAATCCAAAATTGAGGATTCAATAGTGGATGAAGGAATATCATCCAAACTGGAGAAATTAGACAATGTAAAATACTGTTTAGCACCCTCTGATTGTGGTATTTCTATATTCAACTCTTCATCATTATATTCCTCATCTTCTTGATCTGAATCAGATTCAATAGAATGAACGATAACCTATGTATAAGTTGATACTTGTAAAGTGGTGGGAGTATTGCTCTCCCCTTGGTGAGTTGGTCCTTCAACCTGTATTTCTTCTTCACGAGGAATCTCTCCTTCCTTTGGTTCTTTTTCTTTCTCAGTTTCTTCAAAAGGTTCATGTTCTGACTCCTGTGTTGGTGTTTCTTGTACTGTTGAAGTATATTCTCCTTTCTTAGACCCTTTGATTGTGAATTTAATTTTAAGTCCTTTTCCCTTAGATTGTGTTGAAGGGATTGATTGTAGTGCTTGCACATCTTCTTTGCCTTTGGACCTCATTACAGTTGTAGCCATTTTACCAACTGGACCATCACTGGTATCATCATCACCAGAACTAGCAGGAAGTTGTTTCATCCTAATCTTCTTATTTAACAACCATGCATTAGTATTGGCCAAAATAGGAGCAATTCTTTGAGTAATAGATTTACTTTCCTTTTTTGACCATTGAACAGGTGGTAGTGGGGAATCAACAATCTTTCATTCATAATAGACTGGGCCTACTATGTCATCAGTATCCTCCATGGTAATCAGGATTTTGGCCAAATCCAAATTTTCAATTTGCTCCAATGTAAGGCAACTAAAATCCATTTTCCTCACATCCATTTCATCCTGACAATCAGCACATACATCTTCAAACCTGAATACATGAGTGTAATTTCTTTTGAGTTTATTCTTCATTCCGCGAAAATTAAAATTATTTCAGGCTTTGAATCTCCTCATAGTATTATTGCATCTCTTTTTCCATATTCTTGGCCTTGGGATTGGTCATAACTGAATATCAGCCAATAGATTCTAGAAACTTTAAGCCAATCTTATGAGCTTGTGACTGCTTTTCATGTACATAAATCAATTTCTGACATAACTCCATGAGTATAACCTTATTAGATGGATATCTTGGTGAAATGAAGGGTTCTCTTGTGAAACATCCTATGTGGATGTAAGTGAATGTGGAGAGCTAGACAAAGACACATCCACAATGAGAAACCTTAATGTATACTGCCTCTGAAAGTCTCTTCTTCTCTAAGTCCTTATCAAACATACATTTCCATACAAAAAAGAATGCATCATTGACTCTTCTGAAATGACTTTCTTGATTATTGATTGTGAGTTGATCACAATAATTCCAAACATGCACTAATCTTCTGTCACCCTTTGTAGACAAATGTGGATATTACCTCATGGAGGCGGCTGCATATACAAGGTATGAGGTCATGTAAAATTTAAGTATTATTTTGATCACTTTCAATTGTGCACAAAGTGCATCACTAATCTACTTACCCCAATCTATCTTGGTAGCTCCTTTCCTGATTATATTCATATAATAACACATCCAGTTTTTAAAATAATGATAATCTTTTAGGCCTTTTACTCATGCCAACATGGTAACCATATCATTATATTCTTCATTTAAGTCACTTCTATGAAAATATTTTGGCCATCTTGAAGTGGTGGAATTCCTAGCAAAAGAGAGAAAAAATTTATTAATCATTTTCTTACACTGCGCTTCATTTTTCTCAAAATATTCTTGAGCACTTTGTCGAGTAATGTCAGCTACTTCCCCAACTCGAGAGCCCTTGAATACATTGTTGAAGAAAACACTGTCTAATGTCATAACATTTTGGTCGACATCTTTTATTTGTCTTGTATTTGGATCAAAATGATTAGCCAATGCAAGTACAAAGTCTGGATCATGAGCTGCGACTGGGAAGGAAGTATATTTGTGGAGCTCTGATTTGATCAAGTTTAACAAGTGTGAAGGATCTTTCTCAACTCGATTAATGAATTCTTGTATATTCACATGATCAATTTATATATCCTTTATCTCCTTGATATTGGAGTCAACTGAGCTTTTTGAATACATGTTCAAGTATTTATTGTTAAATTCTGTGAGAAGCAAGAATTGAGCCAGGATCTGATGTCGGTCACAGATCACATGCAACTCCAAGCAACGGATGATCGAAGATCAAAATAGCTGAATGAAGATAAATCTGATATGAGAGAAAAATAGAGATAAAGAAGAGAATTTAGAGAAGACTCTCACCGAGCTATCACTTCCTTGTGAAGGTGAGAGTATATTGCTTATTATATAGAAAAATAATAGCATATACAACCAAGAGGTGCATTAACTCCCACCTCCATAAAAAGTGGGAGGTTTTACCTACTACCCCATAAAAGGTGGGAGGTTTTTACCTACTTGGTAAATGCCAAAACATGTGGCATAACCTCCTTACATGAAAACAAAAAAGGAGTTATAAGAGGTGGCACATAAGGCCAAAAGAGGGTGAGAAACCCAACTACCCCATAACCCACTTAGGAAATGACAAAATAGTGGTTATGAGAGGTGGCACAACAAGCCAAAAGAGGGTGTGTAACTCAACTACCCATGTGAGGTGGAGAGTTACACATGTAGCTAATGTATTCCGCCACGTGTCCTCATATTAACCACACCTAATAACCTAAGCAAGCTTAATAATATATGTGTAGGAAAAATAAATACCCCCTAACATAAGGAAAATAAAAAAACCTACACTAACACCCCCCCTTAAGCGTAGCTTAGGTGGGTGAAAAGATGGGTCCTAGCAAATGAGGCCATGTTAGGTACCCATGTACATAAATATCCCCCCCCAAAAGAAGAAGACCCCCCATAAGAGGAATAGACCCCCCTAAATAGAGAGAGAAAGAATGAAGGACTAAGAAGCCCCTCCTGAAGTAGACACCTTTTGCATCCCAAGCAAAGATCGCAAATGAAGGAACTTGCTTTCAGTGAAAGGTTTGGTGAAGATGTCCGCAGTTTGCTCTGATGTAGAACAATACTTAAGATCAATGATGCCTTCCTGAATGAGCTCCCGAATATAGTGCATATGTATCTCAATGTGTTTCATCCTCTGATGATGAACTGGATTTCTTGAGATCTGTATAGCACTCTGATTATCACAAAAGATGATGGTAGGCTTTCTGACTGGAATACCAAGCTCAGTAAGAATATTTTGAAGCCAAATAGCCTCAGTGGTGGCATTGACTGCCCCTCGATACTCAGCCTCTATCGATGAAAGAGCAATTGCAGACTGCTTCTTGCTCGACCAACAAACTGGACCAGAACCAAGTGAGAAGCAATACCCAGAAGTAGACTTGCGATCCTGAGAATCACCTGCCCAATCTGAATCCGTATATCCTACCAAGTCAATATCCACACCTGCTACATACTGAATTCCATAATTGTGAGTACCCTGAATGTAGTGGAGGATCCGCTTAGCTGCTTTCCAATGCAACTCATGTGGCTCCTGCATGAATCTAGAGACCATGCCCACAGCATAAGAAATGTCGGGTCTCGTATGAGTCAAATAAATGAGGCTTCCAACAAGCTGTCGATATAAAGTGCCATCAACCAAGGGTGAAGAGCACTTAGCCTCAAGTTTGACTCCTGACAAAAATGGAGTAGGTGCAGGCTTACAATCAGCCATGTGAAATCTGGAGAGCATATCAAGTGCATACTTGGGTTGTCCAAGGAAGATTCCTGAAGATGATTGAGTGATCTCAATTCCCAAGAAGTAATGCAGAAGACCCAAGTCTGACATCAAAAATCTATCATGTAGAGCAATTTTCACTGCTTTGATGGTGGATGAGTGACTCCCTGTGAGTAACAAGTCATCAACATAGAGAACTAGAAATGTGAGAGTTTCATCCTGTTGCAGAATGTATACGTTCGGATCAGAATGGCACTGAGTGAAACCAACTGTCAGAAGGAATGAGTCCATCTTGGCATACCAAGCTCGAGGAGCCTGTTTAAGGCCATAGAGGGACTTTTGAAGTCGACACACAAGTGAAGGATCCTGAACGAACCCCTGTGGTTGCTCCATGTAGATTTCCTCCTGAAGGTCACCATGAAGAAATGCACTCTTCACATCCATCTGATGAACTTCCCAACAATGGGCTGCAGCTATAGCAAGAACAAGCCAGATGGAATTCATCTTAGCAACTGGAGCAAAAGTCTCAGAGTAATCAACCCCTGGAACTTGGGAAAAACCTTTTGCTACCAAGCGAGCCTTATACTTATCAACCGACCCATCCACTGCAGGTTTTGTTCGATAGATCCACTTGCATCGAACAAGTTTCCTTCCCTTAGGAAGAGGAACTAAATCCCATGTGTGATTCCTTTCCAAGGAATTGAACTCTTCTTGCATTGTAGCATCCCACTCAGGAACACCTGAAGCTTCTCGAAAGGACTGTGGATCAGAAGTTGAAGCAATGAAGAGATGTGGAGCTTGCTGAAATTGTGACCTTGTTCTTCTAGTATCTAATGGATCACCAAGCCAATCTCCTGCTGACTCAAATGTTTGTCGAGCCCAAAGAGGCACTGAGGCTGGAGAGTCTGGGGGAGAATCATCAACCTCTGAATGATGACTATGAGAGGAATGTGAATCCTCATCATCACTGTCACCATCTGAAGTAGAGGAAGAAGACTCCTCATCAAGATTAGGAGGATTATGATCCTTTGAAGAACTGTCATCATAATGCAATTTCTCCAATGTGATAGTGGATGGAGAAGTGGTATGAGAAGAACTAGAAGAACTCTCCTCAAAACGAACACTCCTCCCAATGAACAACTCATGAGTAGTGGGATGGAGAAGCCTATACCCTTTGACATCATCTGGATATCCAACAAATATGCAAGGCTTACTCTGCGGATCCATAGCCTTGCGTTTTTCAGCTGGAATGTGGGCCCATGCAAGAGAACCAAACACTCTAAAGTGTTTAACTGTGGGTTTTCAACTAGTCCAAGCTTGAAAGGGAGTTACCCCCTTCATAGCTTTATGAGGAACTCGATTCTGGATGTAACACGCACAGTTGATGGCCTCTGCCCAATACTGAGGTGCCAAAGACTTGGAGTGAATCATACAATTAGCCATCTCCTTCAAGGACCTATTCTTTCGTTCTGCTACACCATTTTGTTGACGACTGTATGGAACTGTGTGTTGCATGTTGATACCTTTTGAAGCACAAAACTGTTCAAACTGATTATTAACATATTCACCCCCATTATCTGTACGCAGAATCTTGATGAACTTCCCAGATTGTTTCTCTGCAAAAGCTTTGAAATCTAGAAAATTTTCAAAGACTTCAGACTTTTGTTTGAGAAAGTAAACCCATGTATATCTAGAAAAGTCATCAATAAATGTCAAGACATATCTAGCCTTGCTGAAAGATGGTTGTGGAAATGGTCCTGCCAAGTCACTATGTACCAACTCCAATAGTTGTGTAGCTCTCCAAGCTTTACCTTTATCATACTTCTCCTTTGGATGCTTACCAAGAATGCACCCCTGGCAAACTCCATCAGAAAATTGAATAGAAGGCAACCCTGAAACCATTTCTTGTTGACTAAGTTGTTGCAAGTAACGGTAGTTCAAGTGGCCAAACCGTTGATGCCACAAACAACTCACCTCATCTGCATGAGTGAGTAAAACTGTCGAAGGAGAGTCAGGAACAAAGTGAGAAAACTGATATAATCTAGAATGATGATCTGCTTTTCCCACAGCAACAGTAGACCCATTATGCATTTCACTGATTACCACTGCATCTGATGTGAACTCAACTCGCTTGCCAGAACCAATGTGAGTGATCTGATAAACAGATAAGAGATTAGTTGATAAAGATGGAACACAAAGGACATCTTGAAATGTTCCTTCACCCACATCAACAGACCCTCTCCCGTGGACTTCAACAGGAGTGTCATCACCCATTAGGATGGAAGGCATAGAACATGGCTCTAAAGATGTGAAATCATCTTCTGAAGAAGCCATGTGGTGTGAAGCACCTAAGTCAATTATCCAAGAATTTGGTTGTGAAGCAATAGCAACTAGGGCCTTACCCTTTCCTTTCCCCTTACTCTTATCTATGTCCTTAGAAGATCCTTCCGATGAACTCTGTTTGACTGAATCAGGAACCTTGATATTATTCTTTTCAAGAAGATTTGAAAGGTGATCAATTTGTTTCCTTAAACACTTATGTTCATCATGACCAGGCCTCTTACAATAAGAACACTTGACCTTCTCCTTCTTAGGTTGTTCACCTTTTGATAAAGAGGTCTCATTGTCTGCTTTTGAAGTAGCAGATTTCTGATCTTTCTTCTTCTCTCCTTGGTTCTTTTGTTTCTTATCTTGCTTACTAGACCCTTTCTGTTCTTTTATGCCTTGATTTACAACTAAGGCATGTGACTTAGAGGGCTTTATTGTACCCATTTGAACCAATTTGTCCTGCTCCCTAGTGAGTTCTGTAGCAAAATCATCTAAAGAAGGCATTTTGAATGTGGTACCTAGGGCACATTTGGTAGCATAGAATGTAGAAACAAACACTAAATAGTTAGGACCAAGCTTAGAAAGAATACTCAAGATTAGTTGCTTATCATCTTTCTTAGTTCCACACTGTTCCAACTGCAATCTTATAGACTTAAGTTTAGTGAAGAAGTCTTGTATAGTATCAAAATTGGTTGGATTCAACCCTATGAGTTCATTCTCCAATTGATGACCTCTTAGTTCATCCTACTTACCAAAGAGGTTTCCCAAAGTAGCCCATACTGCATTTGGTGTAGTAGCAGATTCAATGTGAAAAAGAAGGTCAGGAGAGACTGACATGCACAATGTACCAAAAGCTTCATCACATTTATTAAACCATTTAATCTTTTCTGCAGCATCTTGAGGTTCAGTTTCAAGTCCCATAGTAACACGATGATATCCATGTCTTTTCAGATATATTATCATCTTAGATTTCCATTCAAAGTAATTATATGGTGTTAAAAGTGGAACTGTAGATGCATCCATGATAGCAGAAAAGAAGATTGCAAAGAGTCAAGAAGAGTACAAGAAAGAAGACACAAGAGACACCCCCCCTTTTCACTAGTCTTTGAAATCACCCCCCCCAAATATTACAAGGTTGGCACTTTATAATTAGTGCATTTACAAGGCTTTTATCAGATTACAATGCTTTCTAAGGCTTTAATGGCCAAAATAGAAAGTTTAAATACATATAAATTTAACACGAAATCTGAAAAAATTAGCCTTATAGCTGCTCAATGTATCTTAATACCTTTCCAACAACTATTCGTTTTTGTAAAATAGAGTTGTGAGAAGAAAGATATGATCTATAGAAGGGAAAAAAAACATGCAGCTGATTCAACCTGCAATATCTAACAAAGAAGGGTAGAATATTTCAATAAGACCTGCAATTATGAAGAGTGCTCATTTCCAGCTTTGCGTCAAGTACTCTGATTTTTTTACTGTGTTCTCCAAACTCTGAATTTGGTGAAATAAAAGTCACTTATGATTTTCACAAGCCTTCTGGACACTCTGGAAATGCTAAAGAAGCCTCCAATATTACCAAAAATGCTGTAATCACCCAGATCTCAAAGAACACATATATAAAACCAGATTTAACTAGAAGCTTATTTTCCTTTAAACTGTTCTGATTCTCCAGATCACACGAAAATGCAGGAGAAGAGCATACTTGGTTTTTAAGAAAAATATTAGCTATCTAACAATCTCAAATCTCTCAAATAAATCAAAAAAGCAATGAGCTATACCAGACAACACAGCTCTGATACCATGTTAAATTCTGTGAGAAGCAAGAATTGAGCCAGGATCTGATGTCGGTCATAGATCACATGCAACTCCAAGCAACGGATGATCGAAGATCAAAATAGCTGAATGAAGATAAATCTGATATGAGAGAAAAATAGAGATAAAGAAGAGAATTTAGAGAAGACTCTCACCGAGCTATCACTTCCTTGTGAAGGTGAGAGTATATTGCTTATTATATAGAAAAATAATAGCATATACAACCAAGAGGTGCATTAACTCCCACCTCCATAAAAAGTGGGAGGTTTTACCTACTACCCCATAAAAGGTGGGAGGTTTTTACCTACTTGGTAAATGCCAAAACATGTGGCATAACCTCCTTACATGAAAACAAAAAAGGAGTTATAAGAGGTGGCACATAAGGCCAAAAGAGGGTGAGAAACCCAACTACCCCATAACCCACTTAGGAAATGACAAAATAGTGGTTATGAGAGGTGGCACAACAAGCCAAAAGAGGGTGTGTAACTCAACTACCCATGTGAGGTGGAGAGTTACACATGTAGCTAATGTATTCCGCCACGTGTCCTCATATTAACCACACCTAATAACCTAAGCAAGCTTAATAATATATGTGTAGGAAAAATAAATACCCCCTAACATAAGGAAAATAAAAAAACCTACACTAACATTTATCATACTTGTACTTCATCTTTTTTACCTATGGTTTGTTTGGTGAGGATTCTAACTGACTTGAGGAAGGCTTTGATTTGCCTTGAGAGGGATTTGACATTTGCAAAGTACTGCATCTAACACCGAGGATTAACTTTTTTGACAATCGTCATCATTAGAAAACCAAATTTATCAACTGGGCCAAGAATTCGAAGCTAAAATGATCTTGGGAAAAATATTGTTGAAAACTGGCAGGTCGGAGAAAAAAGTTCGACCTGTCCATTAGAAATCAAAACTTGCACATCGGACTTTATAGTCCTATGTGCATGTGGGAAGATTGATATTTGTATATCGAACTTTAAAGTCTGATATGCAGTAATAATATGTAAAAATAATATGTACATCGAACTTTAAAGTCCGATGTGTAGGTGATAAAGCGAATTGACATGTCGGGTTTTAAAGCCCGACATGTCACTTGGATAAGACTCGGTGTGAACATATCAGACTTTAAAGTCTGATATGTTGTTGGAAAAAAAACACTCTTTGCTAACACGTCGAGTTTTAAAACCCGACTTGTTAACAGGGAAGAATGTCTCCTGCATGTCAGATTTTAAAATCCGACATGTAGGAAGGGGGAAAAAATCATCAACACCTCACATGTTGGGGTTTTAAATCCGACATGCGAGGAAAAAAAGAGAGGAAGGAGGAAGAAATTAGGGCATCGGACTTTAAAATCTGATGTGCCCCAATTTCTACAAAAAAACCTGGAAGAAAAACCGAAAAAAACCTAACTGAAACAAAAAAGCATGCAAATTAAAAAGAAAAACCCGAAAATCAACAAACCCTACCTAAAAAATGTCGATCGGCAAGAAGAAGAAATCGGCAACACAATTAGGAGAAAATAGTGAAAGGAGAGCCGAAGAGCACGAGAGAAGCAACTTAACTAGCTAAAAATGAGATTAAACAAACCAAAAAACCAATAAAAAACCTTTAAACAAGACATTAATGACAACATATGGTAAGGCGCGTCGTGCATGTTAGACTTTAAAGTCTGACATGCGAGAAAAATCTCCTTGCAATTCAGACTTTAAAGTCCGACATGTATCTTTCTACTGACAAGACCACACATCGGACTTTAAAGTCCAATGTGCAAGGAAGATTTCCCTGCAGGTTGGACTTTAAAGTCCAATCTACAGGAAAGACTCTTAAAGCACTACACATTAGACTTTAAAGTTCAATGTGCAATTTTAACCTAGAAGCACCCTGTAGATCAGACTTTAAAGTCTGACCTGCAGGAAAAAATGTGAAATCTAATAACTCAAAAGTGAGAAAAGCAAATGACGAAAAGTAAAAAGTGACTAGCCAAAAAATTCAATCAACCTTTCTTAAAGGACATGAGTTACCAAATGGACCAGTTTCGTAGGGTTGCTTCACGATTTTAGCCATGCTGAAATCGAGGACAATAGTTGGCTCTAATTGGGGAGCAAGCTACACCACTTGAAGCTTATAGAATCTAGAACTTTGAGTTCCTGTATCCATTGGGCTATAGAGTTAGGTGATAAAAAGACTCAAAAAAATAAAATACTATACATTTTTTTACAAAATGTACAACTTCCCTTTTACGTTGCTCCTTATTGAGTAAAGAGCTTCAAATGTTCTCCATTATGAGGTAGTGAGAATGGGGTACCATCTACATATGCAAGCAAGTAACTATGGTCGCCACATATTTCGTGAATAGTGAAGGGGCCTCTCCATAGGGAATCAAATTTCCCGCGTAAACCCTTTGGTTCCCTCCTCTTGTCCCACAACAAGACTTGATCACCAATTGTGAACTCACGAGAGTCATCTTCTTGTCAAATAATACCTTCACTTAGCTTTAGTGTGGAGCAATTATATCCACCACCTCTGCTCTCGTTTCCTAAATTTGAGAAAGAAACACAATTCGCTTATCAAGTGAACCTTGGTAAGTTTCATCTTCAATGAACTTGGAAAGCTTTAATGCTACGAATTCCAAGGTGATAGGAATATTGGCATTCAATCCATACAAAAGTTGGAAAGGTGACATGCCAATTGCTCTCTTAGGAGTTATACGATCCGCCCATAGCGCATCATAGAGAGCTTTGTGCCAAGTTTCTTGTCTCTCATCAATAAGCTTTTTGATAATTGTAACAAGGTTCTTATTGCTTGACTTAGTCTGGCCATTTCCTTACGGATAATAGTTAGATGAGTGTGAAAGGGTAATACCATAATTGAAACAAAAGTCAATGATCTCATAAGATGAAAAACATGAAGCATTATTAGTTACTATCTTATGAGGAACACCAAACCTTGAAACAATGTTCTCCTTCAAAAATTGACAAACTATTGTTGAAATAGCTTGTTTAGTTGGAATTGCCTCCACCCACTTGGTGAAGTAATTTGTTGTTGTGAGAATATACATGTGACCTGCACTAGATGTTGGATTGACAGGTCCAATGAAATCGAATCCCCACTGTTGGAAAGGTTCTTCAATTACAGCTTGCTTAAGAGGAAGTGCAGCTAGCTTAGGCTTACCAACAAACTACTGACATTGCTCACATTTGTGAACCCAACTGTTGTTGGCATTATAATAGACAAGAAGAAGGTTGGCATTCTAATTACAATGAGAGATTGTTGGCATTTCAATAAGGATATTGAGAAGGTTGTTGATGACTATGGATATAACTAATTAAGGATGATTACTGTCTTAATATTATTATTTTGTCATTGATGTCAAGAAATTGATTTTCTAATTCAGTATGATGTTGCCATATCTTAAGAAGTATGATTTGATGAGTATAAAGATGTTGGTAAAAGACACATAAGGAATATGATGAATGAGGGGATAAGTTATTCAATGGGAAACTATTACCGAGTCAGACAATGATGAGATCATGATGTTTAGATTGTTTTGATATCCTACATATGCTATTGTTTGAAAGGTTAATACTATACTATGTTACCGAGCAAAGAACCTAGTCAGTAAACCCTAAGGAACCTAGTCGGTAAACCCTAAGGTTTTCGCTATCGGTTAATGAAGGCAAAATGTCTACCGAGTGAAGTTTAGTATTTACCGAGTTACAACCGAGCTATAACAGAATGCATTAAATGTTTACATGTGATATTTAATGAAGGAAGCTGATGAGCTAGAGTGAATTAAATGATTGGTAAGCCGTGTATGAAGATTGTTAAAGAATCTATGGTAAAGAAAGGTCGGCAGGAAGATCTACAGCTCAGATTGAACCGCAATACCCTAACACAAGTTCCAAGGTGAACATGCAAATTCCAAGGTGGGGTAAAACATTTTCAGATCAAAGGATACATTGAACCTGGACAAGATTGAAGATTTGATGGCTATGATTGATCATGGGAAATGTGATCAAGGAGATTAAGTGGTTAGAAGATTTCTTATAAATAGGAAACTGTTGATAAACAATGTATGAGGGCAAGTGTATGTACAGGGATGCTACATAGTGATTACCGAGCATAGAAGCTTGAAGACCTGTTTTGATAACAGAGTATAGATGCCCAGCAAATAGACAAGATTAGTTCTATGTCTAAATTGTATTGAGCAAATAGGAATATGCTTTAGCATTTTTAGATGTGAAGTTGCAGACATATTTTTATTACTGTTAGTTTGAGAAGTAGCAGAAAATCTCTTAACCGAGTGGACTTAACAGTCTTATATGTAAATCCTCTAGCAAGGTGACATTCTTATTGAGTGTTTGAAATCCTTTAACAAGGTCACTTCTAACAAAGTGAAGATCCTAACAAATCTGAGGGAAATCCCTTAACCGGGTCACATCTAGCAATGTGTTTGTAATCTTTAACAGGATTTGCTTTTAACTGAGCATACTCTAGAAGAGTATATTTCTTAGTGGGTCCGAAATCCCACAATGGTTTTTCCCTATTTGGGTTTCCACGTTAAATCTGGTGTTATGAGGTTTATATTGTTCATATGCTTTTAAGTTTGCATGTTTGACAGTTTTGGTTATATGATTGATATATATGTTACCGATGTTGAATCTGATGTTTTTATGGATGATTAAGTTTGTATGATTCACCCCCCCCCACCTCTCATCTTGTTGGCTATTGGATCTGTACTTACATTAAGTATCAAAACTATCAACTGTATGTATCTTTAAACAATGTTGGCCAATAGTATCTTGCACGCAAAATTTTGTGTGAAGTGATAGGGGCAGAAAAGTGTCCACCACAAGAAAGATCATGAAAATATTGAAGTAACCTTACTTGATGTTGCTTGTCAACGCAACGCAAGAAATTTCCATCTAAACCCTTCTTATACAAACCATTGTCCCATAAGACAAATTCATTGCTTTAAGATTTAGGTTCTGCCTTTCATTGCGTGACAAGTGCCCAGGACATCTCCATATGTTAAGAGATATGCCAAGTCAGAATACCACTCATCAGTGGTGCTAACAAACAGAACCTTGGGAAGATCTTGATTCATACCTTCATTTTCCAACACCACTTCATCAACTAATTTTCTATCAGCTATCAACTGACACAAACCTTTTCCACAAACCAACTTAGTAGGCTTAATTTTCATGTCATATTCCTGAATCTTAGCAATCCATTTGCCCCTTTTAGTTCCAAACTCTTGTTGTGTGAGAATTGTCTTGATAATAGCATCAAGAACAAGTGCAATGACATGTGAATTTAGAATATAGAATCTAAAATGTTTTACCGCTTTTACCACAGCAAAGGTCTACTTCTCCATTTCTGAGTATTTCAATTCATGAGCCTTTAAAGGGTAACTCATGAATGCAATGGGTGATTCTACACCCTCATTATTCTTCGGCATCAGTATAGCCGAGCAAGTATGATATGATGCATAACTATACATGATAAACTCTTTGGTATAATCAGGGCATACCAAAACTGGGGTATTTGCCATGACTTCTTTAATTTCATGGAAAACTTTCTTTCCTTCATGAGTCCACTTGAAAAGAGAATTACCTTTCATTATGTCAACTATGTGATGAGTCTGTTCAGAAAAGTCTGGAATAAACCTTCGCAAAACATTTACTTTATCGAAGAAAGAATGCATAGCAGTTTTACTAGTTGGCAAAGAAAGATTATGAATGGCTTTTACCCTTTCAGTATCAATTTTGATACCTTATTTTGAAACAATATGCCCAAGCAGCTTACCTTCAGTTACCCCAAAAACAAATTTCTTGGGATTAAGGGAAATTCCATGTTGGGGACATTTCTCCAACACTTGCTACAAATGATAGAAATGATCTTGACGCTTCTTAGAATAAACAGTCAGATCATCCAAATAGACTACAATGAACTTACCAAGGAAACTTTGGAAAGCCAAGTCCATTGCACGTTGGAAAGTCCCTCCTGCATTTATCAACCCAAAAGGCATCCTATGATATGCAAAAGTACCCCAAGGCGTGGTAAATGCGGTCTTATGTTGATCTTGTTCAAGAACCTCCACTTGATTGTAACCCAAAAATCCGTCCAACATAGACATCATCTCGAATCCAGTAACAACTTGTAATACGTGATCCATGATAGGTAAAGGGTAATTATCTTTCAAGGATGCCTGGTTCAAATTCTGGAAATCAACACATCTATATCTCACCATTATTCTTGCGCACAGGCACAATATTAGCTATCCAAGTGGAGTAATGAATAGGGAAGATTATCCTTGACTTTAACATTTTTTAAATTTCAGCAAAGATGGTGTCGAAAATCTTCGGTTTATATTGCCTTTTCTTTTGATGAAAAGGAGAAACACCTGTCTTCAACGAATGTCATGATGAAGCTCTTCAGGATGGAAAGACTTCAATTCATCATATGAGTAGGCCAAGACATCAATATATTGCTGCAATAATGCAATGAATTTCTACCTTTCTTCATGTGAACAACATTTTCCAATGTTGATCATCTTTGAATTGATTTCAATCCCGATATTCACTTGCTCATATTCCATTGAGCTAGCAGTTGATTTATGTTGCCTTTTAACATAACGACCATGCTTATCAAACAACTTTTCAAGAGAAACAAGACCCTTAGGAATCTTATTGCCTTTCAATTATAGAAATTTTTCGCCAGTTTTTTCATCAACACTTTCAATGGCATCCTTTGAAGGATATTGACTACCATCAAAATATAGGTCATCAAAGTTATCAGCAGCCTACAAGAAATTGATTACATGATGATCATCATTAAAGACTTGTCAATTGTTAGAATTATCAGGAACACTCGGTCGAAAAATCATTTCAATAATATACATTGATCCTGAAAAATCCTTATGCTGAACCAAAGAAGTTGTGAACACTGCTAAAGAATCTGCTCTATCATTAAATTCTCATGAAACAACAGACAAATCAAAGGCATCAAATGCCTCAATTGAATCCCACACAAGATTACAATAATGCCTTAGCTTATCGCTTTTTGTTTGGTAGATATTTCTAACCTGCCAAACAATCAATTCAGCATCACCCTGAGCATGCAAATTCTTATTCCCTTTCTTTTGAGCCACATTCATCCCCAAAAGAAGAGATTCATACTCAGTAGTATTATTAGTGTTGGCGAATTGTAACTTGAAGGAAAATGGAAATTTTTTACCATCAGGAGATATCAATACAATATTGACTCCTAATCTGGTGGAAGAACAACTACCATCAAACTCTAATGTCCAAACCTCATTTGGACCACCAATACTGACAGTATCAAAACTGGGAGTTTTTTCTTGTGAAGTTGAGGATCCTACGGATTAGGCAACAATGCTTTCACAATCACTTGAATCCTCATCACATGAAATGACATCCCCATTTTCAAGAACAACTTCAAACTCATCATCAACATATAGAAAATAGTTACCCATACCTTATGACTCAAAGAGAATTTGAGCCTATTGATCATTAGATTTCACAACGGTGTATTGTGATTCTTTTTCTTAAGCAACTTTTGGATATCTCCCTTGATAGGAATACGAGCTTCAGTCATATCCATGTTTAACTCTCCTCCCAAATCTCTACAAAAATTTCTTCCCAATAGTATATTGTAGGAAGTCGGCACATCGGCGGCCAATACTGTCATCTTGATCTTCTTGTCTGGAAATGTGGCAAAAGCAAATTGTGCATCCTTAATCTGATCTATTAAAGATACTTGGTTATTATCCATGGAAAAACATCTACCAAACGTCTTAGTTAAATTTAAACCAAGAGTGTTGGCAACTTTTGTTGGCATAATATTATCAGATGCTCCGGAATCAATTACACAATTACTTAGCATGTAACCATTAATCAACAAGGAGATATAAAATGGTTCTATCTTTTCTACAAGAGAAGGAGAACTCACTAAGTTATTTTGGGATTTATTAGACTTAGGAAGATCACTTGGGGAAATATCTTTTTCTTTCACAAATTTGATCAAACTATCAAATTGATCCAAATTGGATCTCAAATATTCTACCTTGGACATTTGTACTTTAGTCTTCCTAACATGATCTAAAATATCAAATGACTGAAAAGAATTCATCAAAGATTGAGTAAGGTTCTCATTTTGAGAACTTAAAACATTAGGTGCACTGATCTTTGATGCAAGGTGTAGAAGAATTGACAGGTGCGGAAAAATTTGCAGTAGTCAAAGGAGCACTTACACTTTTATCCTCCACATTGTCTTTCAGGATGGAGTTATCTTTCAATGAATTTGGTAAAGGAGTTCCATGCTTAGCAATAGTAACTGGAAAGCATTAAGAATCTTTGACTTCTCTATAATCATCACTTTTCGCATTGATAGACGGTTGTGTTGCTTGTGCTTACAAATGGGTGAACATTGCAAAGACATATCCATCATGTGCATCTGGCAAATCATCTTCTTTGTAATGCATATACCTGATATTAGAGTCTCCAGTCAATTTTTCATCATCTCCTTGAAGAAAATTGGCATCTTCGTCAACAAATGGAGGAAGATCATTATGTTCAGCTTTATAATAACCTGTAGCTGAATTTTGAGGCGGTGCTTCCAAGGCAAGTCTCTCTGGAGTAGGAGGTAACTTGTTCTGATTATGTGCAACATAATTGGAAGCGTTATTTGGATAAGTCCTTCTTGGAAAATCATGATAAGAAGTATTTCTGTGTGAGTAGATTTGCTTCGTATGTGATAACAACTCATTTGCTAGCTTTTGAATCATGGGATCAACAAAATTTGTTGAAGGAAATGATGAATCATAAATTTTATTATTCCTAACCTTGTTAGGATCCTTTCTTATCTTACCAGCAAGGATAAGATCATCTTCAACTGATATGGCCATCTGTTTTGCAGCAACCAAATCTACAGGATTATCCCTACGCAAAAGAAAACTCACTTCTGGCAATTGAGCATTAATAAAGAAACATTTCAAATTTCCAGCAGTGGGTTGCGAAGCGGCATCAATGCGATTGTGTAATTTATTGAACTTTGCCACAAATTTTTGCATAGGCTCTTGTGGTTCTTTTTTTATTTGCGTTAGTTGCACTAGAAGTGCATGATCATGATCTTTAGCAGACTTGAACCTTGCCTCAAATAGTGTTCTAAGGCTTGCCCAATTTGTAATACAATTATTCGGAAGATGATAGAACCAATTAGCAGCTACGCCTTGCAAAGTTTCAATGAACAATCTTACAGAAACATCTTCATGTTCAACACTAAGAACACCATATGCAATATAAAAAGAAGTGATGTGCTAATCATGGTGTTGAGCACCATCTCCCAAAAACTTAGGCAATTTTTTTCTGGTGCATTTTGGAAGTTCATGTAAAGGTGTCATTAGGCTCAAAGGACCAAAAGAAGTACCCCAAGGACCAGCAACAACCATGCTTGACGGATTATATGACAGTATTACAAAATGATTTGCAAGTGGAACAACTAAAACTTGCAAACTTGACACCTCACTTGGTATGGGAGACCATTGTGCAGTAGGAGGAAAACTTTGTGTTTGCTGCAAAGGAATTCGTGTTGGTGGAGGTGTCACAAAGGGAAAATTATGTTGCTGTAAAAACTCAAAAGTAGGATCAACAATACTTCATGCTCATTGTCCACAAGTATAACTTGGATCAGCCAGATTAGAACCTTGAAACAATCAGCAATATGGGTATTAAAACGAAAAGCGTACTACAACCCAAAGAGTTGCCAAATAACTATTGGGTGAATATTTTGTCACTAGCATACCAATGATAAAATATATGATTCACACACAGCTATGTTGAGAAATTAATCTCTCCTCTCAGCAAATGGAGGTTCCCTTTGAAATTTCTTCTCTAATTAACAAGAAACTAAAATTCGTGGGTAAGTTTCGGGCATATAACTCTCTTTTTTCAGATTTTATGTATTTTCCCTCCAATTGTTACAATTCCCTATCACATGTGATAATTAAAGAGATGAAAAAATAACACCAAACCTTACAATTGAGAAGCACAAAGTCTTTCTTGAATTTAATTCTAACTAAGGTATTTAAAGATTACAAATGATAAGAAATTTAACTTGCAGCTCAAAGTCTTCAAGTATAAATTCCCAATTCCTTAAACTACAAGTAATAGCACAAATCCTACTACTAATTACTTAACATCAGAAAATTTCCCAAATATGTAAACAACACAAAGTCTATTTCCAAAATTAGAAAGCTCTTTCATTAACTTTCACAATTTTTACCAAAAGATTCAAGAACGTAAGGAATGACTGAGAATTAAACATAAGAAAAATCCCAATCACAATCACAATCTTCTATTCAACACAAAGTTTGGAAATAAGCTAATTGCTATCTTTATTTCCTTGAATCGAATTTTACAACAAAAAGCACAGTCTTAGTTGGCACAAAATTTCGATAGAGTTTTGCTAAGCATATCAAAGATAAATATTTACAAATTAGGGTCCCCTTTTATATAGAAAAAGAGTTGAGAAAAATGTGGGCACAGTTGACTAATTCAACTGCATAGTCCCACTTGAATATAACTATAGCAGAAAGAAAATATGCAGCTGCAAGAAAAATTGCAGCATCTAACAATGCAACTACATGAAAAGAAAGCATCAAAAGGGGACTCCTTATTCATTTTTCTCCTCCTCATTGAATCTTCTAAAATTCCTCGAACTTGACCAAAATTGCTTCCTTCTCAGTTTTATCCGGTATTGGGGTAGAGTTGGTGATGATGCAAACACGGGAAACTGCATCTTTAGCCTTTATGTATTTTTTTTTCCATCTTTCAACATTGATGCAAGGACTTCAAAACTGACTTGTATTTCTAGCAGTTTATCAAATGCATTCAATGAGAAATCCTATTATGTACAATGATCCATTAAGGAAAGAAATTTTTGTATGATGGCATTACTGGTCACAAGGTTTTGATTATCATCATACAAATAGAAAGGAATATCAGCTATTCTTGATGAGATAAGATCAATGTCATCATCACCTTCCTTCTTTTCTTGATCCAGCTCCATAATCATTGACCTTATTGTTTCTTTCTTATGAGACAATAATGACAAAATCTGGATATATTTCTCTCTTGTTGGAATTACCTTATTCTCCACAAGAACATCAATTCTGAAATCCTCCATTTTACTCCAAAGAGCTACACTTTTTTCAATATCCTCGACCTCTTAAGATAAAGAAGTTTTAACACCTTGCATTTGACTTTGGATAAATTCAAAATCATTCAACAACTTAATCATTGAATCTAAATGATGGGAACCTTCTGATTTCAATTGAGAAATACACTCATCCACTACTTGGCCCTTGATGCCCACCTATTCTACCTTCTTGAGAGCCTCGGTATCCATTGAGGAAACAATTGGCTTGATTTCCTGGGAAGACTGTGTGACTTTGAGGAGCACACTAGTCAACTGCTTGCATTTCTGCTTTCATTCATTCTTTTCATCTCTTTCTTGATAAAATCTTCACACCATAGAATTGAAATCAGTTTGGGAGTCTAACTTGACACTTTCATGTGTCTCCACTCCAAGCTCTAGAGTCTATATAGTATAATCCCCAGGTTGTATATTATCCTTATTCTTGTCTGAAGATGGTACCATAACCTCAACATATTTCCTTTTGGTAGTCAGATCCACTAGTACCCGAGAAAGAGTCTTTGGATTTTTAGTACTTTTGGATTTGGGAGGAGCCAACTGTTCAAAATAAAATTCATCTAGTGAAATTACCCGTTTCTTTCTTTTAGGTCCTACTACATCCATCCATGGTGGTAATTTTGTGTTAGTGAATGGATTTGTGGCCTCCTACTAAGTATCAACCGGTATTTGAGGAGCATTGTGACTTGAAGTTGCGGCAGTTGTGGATGAAATCATTGGTATCAAGGTTGTTGTGTCCAGTGATATTCCAACTGATGTAGCAATAGTAGTTTCTATTGATGCCTCCTTTGTAACAACTATGGATGGAAGAGTGGATGGTGCACTAGTGGTAACTACAATACTGACATGGAGTATAAATTCGGCTATGATTGTTCTGGAAGGTAAAGGCACCATCTATTGTTCTGCAAATGCTTGCTCCATAGCTTCAATAAAATCCAAAATTGAGGATTCAATAGTGGATGAAGGAATATCATCCAAACTGGAGAAATTAGACAATGTAAAATACTGTTGAGCACCCTCTGATTGTGGTATTTCTATATTCAACTCTTCATCATTATATTCCTCATCTTCTTGATCTAAATTAGATTAAATAGAATGAATGATAACCTGTGTATGATTTGATACTTGTTAAATGGTGGGAGTAGTGCTCTCCCTTTGGTGAGTTGATCCTTCAACCTATATTTCTTCTTCACGAGGAATCTTTCCTTCTTCTCATTCTTTTTCTTTCTCAATTTCTTCAAAAGATTGTTGTTCTGACTCCTTTGGTAGTGTTTCTTGTACTGTTGAAGAAGATTCACCTTTTGTCGACCCTTTGATTGTGAATTTAATTTTAGGTCCTTTTCCCTTAGATTGCATTGAAGGGATTGATTGTGGTGCTTGCACATCTACTTTGCTTTTGGTCCTCATTTCAATTGTAGTCGTTTTACCAACTGGACCATCACTATTATCATCATCACCAGAACTGGCAGGAAGTTGTTTCATCTTGATCTTCTTCTTTAATAACCATACATTAGTATTGGCCAAAATAGGAGCAATTCTTTGAGTAATGGATTTATTTTCCTTTTTTGACCATTGAACAGGTGGTATTGGGAAATCAACAATCTTTCGTTCAAAATAGAATGGATCTACTATGTCATTAGTATCCTCCATGGTCATCGGGATTTTGGCCAAATCCATATTTTCAATTTGCTCCAATGTAAGGCAACTAAAATCCATTTTCCTCGCATCCACTTCATCCTAACAATCAGCCCATACATCTTCAAACCTAAATACATGAGTGTAACTTATTTTGAGTTTATTCTCCATTCCGCAAAAATTAAAATTATTTTGGGCTTTGAATCTCCTCATAGTATTCCATTGCATCTTTTCTTCCATATTCTTGGCCTTGGGATTGGTCATAACTGAATATCAGCCAATAGATTTTGGAAACTTTAAGAGAGTCTTATGAGCCAGTGACTTCTTTTCATGTACATAAATCAATTGCCGACATAACTTCATGAGTATAACTTTATCAGATGGATATCTTGGTAAAATGAAGGGTTTTCCTGTGAAACATCCTATGCGGATGTAAGTGAATATGGGGAACTGGAGAAAGACACATCCAAAATGAGAAACCTTATTGTATGCTTCCTCTGAAAGTCTCTTCTTTTGTAAGTCCTTATCAAACATACATTTCCATATAGCAAAGAATGCATCATTGACTCTTCAGAAATGACTTCCTTGATTATTGATTGTGAGTTGATCATAATAATTCGAAACATGCACTAATCTCCTGTCACCATTTGTAGACAAGCGTGGATATTGCCTCATGGAGGTGGCTACATATATAAGGTATGAGGTCATGTAAAATGTTAGTGTTATTTTGACCTCTTTCAATTGTGCATAAAGTGCATCACTGATCTTCTCACCCCAATCTATCTCGGTAGCTCATTTCCTGATTATATTCATATAATAACACATCCAATTTTGAAAATAATGAGAATCTTTTGGTCCTTTTACTCGTGCCAACATGGTAACCATATCATTATATTCCTCATTGAAGTCACTTCTATGAAAATATTTTGGCCATCTTGAAGTGGTGGAATTCCTAGCAGAAGAGAAAAACTATATTAATCATTTTCCTACACTTTGCTTCATGTTTCTCAAAATATTCTTGAACACTTTCCTAAGTAATGCCAGCTACTTCCTCAACTGGAGAGCCCTTGAATACACTGTTGAAGAAAACATTGTCTAATGTCATAACAATATTTTGGTTAGCATATTTTACTTGTCTTGTATTTGGATCAAAATGATCTGCCACTGCAAGTACAAAGTCTGGATCATGAGTTGCCACTGGCAAGGAAGCATATTTGTGCCACTCTGATTTGATCAAGTTCGACAAGTGTGAAGGAGCTTTCTCAACTTGATCAATGAATTCTTGCATATTCACATGACCAATTTCTATATCCTTTATCTCCTTTATATTGGAGTCAACTGAGCTTTTTGGATACATGTTCAAGTATTTATCATACTTGTACTTCATCTTTTTTACCGATGGTTTGTTTGGTGAGAATTCTAATTGACTTGAGGAAGGCTTTGATTTGTCTTGAGAGGGCTTTGACATTTGTAAAGTACTGCATCCAACACTGAGGATTATCTTTTTTGACAATCATCATCATCAAAAAACCAAATTTCATCAACTGGACCAAGAATCCGGAGCTAAAATGGACTTGGGAAAAATATTGTCGAAAATTGGCAGGTCGGAGAAAAAAGTCCGACCTGTCCATTAGAAGTCAAAACTTGCACATCGGACTTTATAGTCCGATGTGCAGGTGGGAAGATTGATATTTGCATATCGGACTTTAAAGTCTGATATGCAGTAATAATATGTAAAATTAATATGCACATCAAACTTTAAAGTCTGATGTGCAGGTGGGAGAGAAACAATTGACATGTCAAGTTTTAAAACCCGACATGTCGGCTGGATAAGACTCAGTGTGAACATATCGAACTTTAAATTTTGATATGTTGGGCGAAACAAAACACTTTTTGCTAACATGTTGGGTTTTAAAACCTGACCAATTAGCAGGGAAGAACATCTCCTGCATGTCGGATTTTAAAATCCGACATGTAGGAAGGGGGAAAAAATCATGTACACCTTGCATGTCAGGGTTTGAAACCCATCACGTGAGGGCAGAAAGAGAGGAAGGAGGAATAAATTAGGGCATTAGACTTTAAAATCCGATGTGCCCTAATTTCTACAACAAACCTAGAAGAAAAACCAAAAAAACCTAACTGAAACAAAAAGAGCATGCAAATTAAAAAGAAAAACCCAAAAGTCAACAAACCCTACCTCAAAAATGTCGATTGGCAAGAAGAAGAAATTGGCAACATGATCAGGAGAAAATCGTGAAAAGAGAGCCGAAGAGCACGAGAGAAGCAACTTAACTAGCTAAAAATGAGATTAAACAAACCAAAAAACCAATGAATAACCTTTAAAAAAGACATTAATGAAAAAACTTCTTGAAAGTTAGACTTTAAAGTCTGACGTGCATCTTTCTACTAACAATACCGCATATCATACTTTAAAGTCTGATGTGCAAGGAAGATTTCCCTGTAGGTCGGACTTTAAAGTTTGATCTGTAGGAAAGACTCTTAAAACACTACACATCGAACCTTCAATGTCTGATGTGCAGGGAAGATTTCCTTGCAGGTTGGACTTTAAAGTCCGATCTATAGGAAAGACTCTTAAAACACTACACATCAGACTTTGAAGTTTGATGTGCAATTTTAACCTAGAAGCACCCTGCAGATCAGACTTTAAAGTCCGACCTGCAAGAAAAACTGCGAAATCTAATAACTTAAAAATGACGAAAAACAAATGACGAAAAGTAAAAAGAAACTAACCGATGAAGTCGATCAACCTTTCTCGAAGGACATGAGGTACGAAATGGACAATTTTCATAGGGTTGCCTCATGATTTTAGCCATGCGAAAATCGAGGACAACAACATGCTCAAGGGAAATCAACACTGCAAGAAGCATAAGAGATAATCTGCATCACATGGCATACATTTTCTAGAAATAGCATACACCACAAGTGTGCATATACATGAAAGCATAACATGTGGCCCTGGATGTTTCATATCTTACATAATATGATCTAGTTGTTCATTTCTCCATGTGTAGGACCACAAGATGTGTATAAGTACAATGTTGCGCAATTACATGTCAGAATTGTATGTTGGCAAATGCACACTCCAATGAGAAATTGTAGGTGATTGAAGGTATTGTCATTGATGGCAACCTTACAATCCTATGGCACTAGCAAGCACCTACACCGACAGACTCTACATCGGCATACAGTTCACCGGTAGTGAAAAGATGTTCACCAGCACTCTGGCCGACAAGATTTTGTCTATTGTATTTTGTATTTATTTGTAAAATCTTTTTGTAAGTCAACAAGGCGAATTGTAATAAGGCTCATATATAAGTATGAGATCTTATAGAGCATCTGATATAGGAATATGCGAGATAGATAATATGTGCGAAAATTAAGGCAGATTATGGAATAAGGTTTATTATTATTGCATGAGCTTAAACCGGTACGGAACTTGGCATAGCAGATGCTGATCCAAAGCAGTACATGATATTGGATTTACTTAATCCATTTTTGTAAGTCAGTGAGACTTCTCTTTTTGTATTTAAGAAATGAGCTTTAGGCAGTTGGCCTTCCTACATGTGCAGGCTCCTATTGTATTAGTAATATTCACTTATTGGCCAGTGAGTGAATATTGTGGGTCACAAATCCCACCGAGGTTTTTTACACACCAGGTTTCCTCGTTAAAAATATTGTGTTATGGTGTGCTTTCTATGTTGTGGTTGTTGTTCTTATTTACTACATTAATTCATGTTTATCTGTATACTATTTTGAGATGCAATTCATTTAATAAGTTCAGAAATTTCATTAATCGGCAAGATACTGATTCACCCCCCCCCCCCTCTCAATATCTTTGGGAATCCTAACAATTGGTATCGGAGCCTGGTCCTCTATTTTCAAAAGCCTAACAACTTGAGGAAGATTCTGACACTAGTATAGATGGATAATCTGAGAAAGAAACTGGAAAGATCTCTTGCATATTATGATGCAAAAAAGTTAAAAAATATGAAACTTGAAGATGATTTGAAGGTTGCACAGGAAATCATTTGAGGACTTCAGGAGAATCTTACTATTGCTAGGAACAAAAGAAGAGAACTTCATGAGAAGATACAGAGTGATGATGATGAAAAAGAGACTCTTAATGATCTGGTAAGCAAACTGAAACAAGAGAATATGTCTTTGAGAAATGAGATGCAAGACATGACCATGAGATTTTGTAAAGATGCTAAAAATAGAAAGAAGAATGAAGATGACTTGGCTAGAAGAATCAATGATGTTGCAAATGAAAATATAAGACTCAGTCATGAGAATGATATGTTAAAAAAAGATATGATTCACTTGGAACATGATAAAACTGAACTCATGAGATAGAAGAATTTCTTGGAAAATGAGTTGGCTACTGCAAATCAACACAAGGAGAAATTCAAGAAAAGTTTAGAAGAACTTGATGACATGCTGAAAAATCAGAAACCTAATGGAGACACTAATGGAATTGGCTTTGAAGTTGGTGAAAGCTCTGGCACTGCAAACAAACATGATCACAGCAAACCAGTAAGACAACCTAATGCTTATAAATTTAATGGAAAATTCTTTAACTATAACAAGTATGGTCATAGAGAAAATCAGTGTAGATCTAGAAACTATCAAAACAACAATACACCCACCGGTCAATGTTCTAAATGCAACAAACTTCAACATAATTTAGAAAATTGCAGAATGAATATAAGATGTTATGTTTGTGGAAGATTTGGACACTTATCTAATCAATGCAAAACACATACCGGCATAGGATATGGAAAAGCTATTCCGAAAAACAATGTGACTTGTTATGCTTGTAACAAAATTGGACATATTGCAAAATTTTGTAGAAGGCATCACTAGCAAATAACAAAGGACCCAGTTTGAAAGGTATAGAAAAGGTTGAAGAAGTAAAGTAAGAATTCTCAAAGCAATGGATTATAAAGTTGGATCAAAGTGTTAGTGGAGCTATTCCTTCACCGGTAGAACAGAGTATCACTCCACCAGCAGGAGGTTCTTCATCTAACTGAGAAATAAGCCTTTGGGGGTATGGCAACAAATTGAAAAACATGCTAATTTACCCTCGGTTGATGGTGAGAAGTTAAATCACTTCTTTACCGACAGATGAGTTAAGTCTTCACTTAACTGACAGAGTAAATGAAATATCAGAAGAAACTGCAGACAAGTGGGAAATATTCTTTGTTGAAAAAGAGAAACAAGAAGAGCTTAAGAGACCAAAGAATTTTAAAGTCTATCAAAAAGAAAAGGAAAAGGATAAGGGGAAAGACAAGGTAGGTGGACCTTCGAGCATAAAGGTGACAGACAACTTACCCCCACCTTCCTCTGATACTCCACTGGCACAAACTGCTGATACTCCACCGACAACAGAGAGTATGGAGACAACACATGAAGATAAAAATCCTGATTCAGAAGTGTTGTACACAATGAATATCGACACACAGGAAGTAAACATTGTGGTTGATAAGGAATCAAGTGAGAAAAGAGATGTGGCAACTGAGCCACTGGTAGAAAACACATCAATTGAGACAAATGTTGAAGATACAGTTGAAGACATTGAATTTGGGAATGAGCAACAAACTGAAACATCAAATGATACCCTAGATACAGGAAAGGTAGATACCACAGGTGTACATACTGATGTATCTACTAGGCAACCGGCAACCAATGAGACTGAAAAACCTATTGAGTCACCGACAGTAGACAGTACAGAGGCACCATCACAGAAACTGGCAGAGACACACACAGAGAAATAGGTAGAGCAACAAGATTCACAGGTACATACATAGACAGTGCCACCGGCTACATCTATTAAACCTAAACCTTTGGTAGTGGAAATGCAGACACAAACTGACCCTCCAGAGAAAGAGGAAAGAAAAGCTATTACTACCACCGATGGATTACAAATTGTGAAGGTATTTGGACAGTCATCTGAAACCTCTATGACTGAATTTAGACCAACCAATGTGACAGAGGTATTACTAGATTCTATCAAGAAAATAACAGACTGTAATGCACTAGCATATAATGCTATAGATGACACTTTACCAATTTTGAAATTGATAGCACCTAAGTGTAATATAGAGAATAAATATTCGTTGAGCCAATTAGACACATTGTCTAAGTACATAACCGGCAACCTACTAACAATTGATCAAATCAATGAGGAGATATTCAAAGAGAAAAAGAATAAAGAGAAGGAAAAATTCTTTGAGGAGACAGTCAAGAAGAATAAGGAACATATGGATACCTTATTACCGGTACTAGGCAAGACAATTTTGGACTTCAAGAAATTGTACAGAAATATATGCAAAACAAACATTTTGACAAAAGATATAGATAAAGAGATCAGCATAGCTCAAAAGGAAATCAACGATATTGCTGACAACTTGATAGGTTCATCGGATTCAATATCGGTAATAGAATAGGAAATTGCAGGATTTGAAGAGAAAATAGAAAAAACTTGAGAAAGACAAGGAAAGGTTAAAATTTAAGGCATAAGAACTGAAGTGCAGACTAAGTCCTAAACTGGATATCCTCATCTCTTTAAGAAAAGAGATTTTTGAGGCTCTTGTTCCAGGACTTAAGACACTGGAAGAACAAATGCACTTTCTCACCGGTACAATTCAAAGGACTAAAGCAGCACTGAAGGACAATGAAAGATTCTACAAAAGTCTGAATGTTGCTTTAGCGGAACTTTATCAGATTGTAACCAACAAGGATCAAGACACAAACTACACTCAATTGACATTGCATGACAGCCTTTGTCATTGACGCCAAAGGGGGAGTAGTAGAGGATGAGAAAAAGAAATAAGGATAAGAGAGATCATCTGCTCAAGGGGAGCACACAGTTTTGACAGTTTTTGTAAGATAGTTTTGGACAATAGTTTTGGATACACTTTTGGCTTTTTCTCATGAGTGTTGCCATCAATGCAAAAGGGGGAGATTGTTGGCAAATGCACACTCCAACAAGAAATTGTAGGTGATTGAAGGTATTGTCATTGATGGCAACCTTACAATCCTATGGCACCAACAGGCACCGACATCGGCGGACTCTACATCGGCATACAGTTCACTAGCAACAAAAAGGTGTTCACCGGCACTCTGGCTGACAAGATTTTGTCTATCAAGTATTTTGTATTTATTTGTAAAATCTTTTTGTAAGCCGCCAAGGCAAATTGTAATAAGGCTCATATATAAGTATGAGATCTTATAGAACATCTGATATAGGAATATGCGATGTAGATAATATGTGCGAAAATTAAGGCAGATTGTGGAATAAGGTTTATGATTATTGTATGAGCTTAAACCAGTATTAAACCTGGCATAGCATATGTTGATCCGAAGCAATACATGATATTGGATTTACTTAATCCATTTTTGTAAGTCAGTGAGACTTCTCTTTTTGTATTTAAGCAATGAGCTTTAGGCAGTTGGCCTTCCTGCATATGCAGGCCCCTATTGTATCAGTAATATTCACTTATTGGCCAGTGAGTGAATATTGTGGGTCACAAATCCCACCGAGGTTTTTCCCACATCGGATTTCCTCGTTAAAAATATTGTGTTATGGTGTACTTTCTATGTTGTGGTTGTTGTTCTTATTTACTGCATTAATTCTTGTTTACTGGTATACTGTTTTGAGATGCAATTCATTTAATAAGTTCTGAAAATCCATTAACTGGCGAGATACCGATTCACCCCCCCCCAACCCGTCTCAGTATCTTTGGGAATCCTAACATTGTATGTATAGTTATGAATATAGTGTTCCACGTATATGCATGAGCACTATGTGCCACAAGTAGAGTTAATTTAAGAACATGGAGGAAGGTACTAGAGGAGGATTTGTGGAACTATGATCAATTCATTATAGTTATGGTCCTTGTATTGCCCATATCTTTTATATGTTTTATATGCGTACATACCTCTTATTGTGTAATCTATGGTTGTTTTTGACATAGCAACTACCTTCACTATAGAAACCATTAGGTGGACATATCACCTTTTTCTCATTACACATGTGATTTCATAATTATATCTTGTTTTTCTTCTTACATGACAATATTTTACTATGTTTTAATGCCTTAGGGGAAAATATCACCTATAATAATATATTTTTCTTCTATCCTCTGAATTGGAGGTGGGACATATATTATCACTAAGATTATTCATGAGTGTGATTGCAATGATACATTTATGATATTATAATTATTCTCTAGTATCAAATAGACCTTCATTATTATTTTTAATTAGATTATTTTTTCATGTATTTATAGCCTTTATCATGTTCTCTATTTTGGCATCTTAGGTGTCCTCTTAGTAAGATCCCTACCATTTGCTATATTAGACATAATATTTTACCCTTCTCCATTTTTAAAAATAGCTTTTCAAGGATAGTTATTTTTTAGAGCAAGTTGTAGTTAGTGCATATTTTAAATATATGATAGATGATACTCATTGCATGCTTTTTTCTTCTCCAAGTTTTATATGATTACTAATTATAAGGTGTATAAATAAGAATGGTTAATAGGCACATATATACCTTTTAAGTATTTAAAAGATATTTAATATTCGTGTTGATAACTTTTCTTATTTTGACATGAATCCACCTAGTAGTTTTTTGTTGGAATCCAATAACACTAAGAAGGGGGGTTGAATCAGTATTCTACCAAATTGGAGAAATTTAACCTTATTAATACAACAACTCAACAACCGGTAAACATAAAAGCATATAACAATAAGCAACAATGCAACCACAAAGATGAACACCATAACATCATATATTTATATGTGGAAAACCTCAAAGAGGAAAAACCACAGTGGGATTCGAGACCCACAATATCTATCTACTGATTAGATGAATAAATATTACAATAAGGGGCATGCACATGTAGGAAGGCACACTACCTAGAGCGCATAGCTCATCGCAATGGAGTCTCACTAACTACAGAGAATTCAACCACCTCAAAATATTTGGACAGCAATCCGGAAGGAAGAACTGCCTATGATAGCATCAAACATGTTATATTACAGTTCTGGTTAAGCTCAATACTGGAGATCTAAAACCTCTTACAAAAACCCAAATCGATCACCTATGATCAACCAAATCCTTTGCACAAATGATTATTACATTATTCTCTCCTTTCCCATGATCTACAATGAGATCTTACATATATTTATACCAACCCGGGACCTAACCGATTAGGTCAGCCACCCAAATGATAATTCAATAGATCCAATACATAATCCTAAAATAAAATCATAGGACATGTCGGCCTAAGGCCAAACAAACATCATCCAATCAATAAAACATGTCGGAAGCGCATCGAAGGATCCACCAACATGTTACATGAAACCAGTCCATAACCTAGATAGCACCAGATTGAAATTAGATCCACACACGCCAAAGAAATGACACCAATCAGTCGAGGAACAAACACAATCACCACCAACATCCCAAATCCCTTCTAGAAGTTGCACCAACACCACTTATGTATTACATCAAAGATATTCAATAAAGCTCTATCGGTGAAACCCTTACCGGACCTACAAATCAGGCTTACTAGAACATAAGATAGTATCAAGTCAATACCAGCTAAATGTGATATGCATCAGAACACGTGAATAACCAATCCAAACCAATTCTACCAACCAAAGCATACCAGATCAATATCGTAATACAAACAATCTACCGGAACCAACTGGAAACCGGTAAACAACCAAAATAGTCGGTGTTACCATCAATGACAAAACATCAATGCAACACATAATCAATTCCTTCATATTGTCGACATTTTCCATGCATGTTAAAGAGGGGGGAAATGCAATTGTGAAACTTGCATACCCATGTCCTTTTCCCTTATACTATAGGTCAATTTTCAATAAGGTGTCCCTAATGCAATAGAAGTTCTACAATCTAAGGGAATTTTTTAATGAATTAAAATTATATTTTTAATTCACACAAAGACTCAAGTTACAAAAACATATGTAAACCATAAATAACCTTCCATAAGAAAGTAGTGAGAAAGGAATTGCTTGATTATGGATATAGTATGATACAACTATCAAATGGATCAATGATGCATGATATAAAAGAATGAAATTACTTATATAAGAAAGGTGAGAAGATGGAGTATCACAATATTATAACATGTCACAATCATGTGACTTGAGAAAACATTTAAATAACCTAAAAGTTCCCTAAGTAAACTAAACTAGTGTGAGGACCTAGGAAATAAATTAGTAGGGTAAGTTATGCCTCATTCACACCAACAACCCCCTTAAGTCTAATTTAGGAAATTAAAAAATGCATGGATGCAATTATGGGTCCTAGGTACTGGGCCATGTTAGGTACCCATGTACAAAATATTTCTCACAAATAGAGTAAAGGAGAAAAACCAATATGAAAAACCCTATCCAAAAGAGAGAATGTATAAAAATAAACATGTTTAAGAAAGGAAGGAAAGATTCAACAAGACCCCCTATGTACAATATCCATCACAAATATAAAATCAATAACCCCCAATAGTAGAGAAAGAGTTAGACTATAGATCCCCCAATAATAAAGTAGTGCATATTCTAATAATAAATCACAAACATGAATGTTAAAGAGTGTCCAAGATCAACAAACAACATTTATCCCCTTGGGAAGAAATAAGGACAATGGTGTATGTAGAAGAAACTCCAAATCTTTAAAGAAAAGAGATTAAAAAATGAGTATCATGATAGGTTCCTCTAAAAGTTGCTCAAGTGTCTCTGTGCAGGAAAATGTTTCAAAACAAATAGAAGATGTGATCTCAATCAAAGTAGATGGTAAATAAATACCACATGGAAACTCATGAAGAACAATCTCTATAGCTAATGATGATGTACAATAATAAGTGTGTTGTAACTTTCATCAAAGAGGAAGTGCATATCCCCATGTGTGTCCTCCAAAACTATAATATGATATTCATGAAAAAAATTAAAACACGTCACGTAGTCATTCCACAAAGCTAAATATGAAAGAGTATAATGATCCTAGTAGATCAAATCGCTAGAAGATGAAACAACATTAAACTCTAAAGAATTCATATGATGTGAAGGATATGAAAAATGCAATCCAACTCTCAACAAAACCAATATTCAAGCTACCAAAATTATCCTCAAAAATATTATCCACATTAGATGTATGATCTTATAGATACCAATCAAATGAGTTGCATCATTATTAGGAAGAAATATGAAAAGGAGATTGGTTGACAAGGATGGAACATAAATTACATGATGAAATGTGTCTTCTCCCATTATAATCATTCATTTAAATGATAAAAGATGTATGTGAAGCTTCAAGGCTCAAATGAAGAGAATATATCCTTCGATGAATTCATATGTTGTGAAGCTCCAAAATCAAGAAGTCATCTCACTTACTTAAGACTTATAGATGCAAAGAGTGCCTTACTTTTCATCTTATCAACACCATCAACCAATTCAGTTGTCATTGACTATGTGGATGATGATGGTGTAGAATAATCTTAATGAACCAAAAGACATTATTGAAGGGTAAAAGCATAAACCTGTGTCACACTTTTACAAAGGAAAAGGTTAACACAACAATAACTGTTCAATTTCATCACCATAAAAGTGTCACTAGCATTTTGAATTTGAAGATGATGTAAACTGATGAAATGTATAAAATTTGTTGAAGTTTAAGTCTACTATTTTTTTTAAAAAAAATTGTCAATAATTTATATGATTTTTTTAGCTTTAAAGTCCATTTTTTATTGTTGAAAAACGTTGAAAATCGGGGGGTTTAGTTCCCACCTCAAAAGAAAATGTAAATCAACTTTTTTTTTTGTGATTTTGATATTCATTATAGATGACATATATATAGTGGATGAAAAAAAAATTGATGTATATTTTCTTTGTTACAGCATTTGGAAGTCGAATACGCTAGAATTTGATAGTTTTTGTCTCCCACCATAATTTGTCTATTCAATTTATGATAATCAAAAAACTAAAAATACCCTTTTGGAGAAGACTCTCTCTTCTAGTGAACGATATTTTTTTCAATTTTTTTTGAAGTGATTAGATTTTTTTATTTTTTTCAGACCAGCCTATTATAGAACAAAAGAATACCTAGTCGTAGTATTTTTAATTTTTTATATATTAAATATAATCAAAACATTATAAAAATTATATGAGTAGAATCGTGACTTTGATCTCTACAAAAGGGAATTATTTTTTTAATAAGTTTAATTTACCTATTGAACTTTACTGCAAAAGTGACAAGTTTCAGAAAATCATCATTTTTGTTGATGTGGCTGCCACTTGGCATTCCACATAGACAGTTTCGGGCAGAACCGTTCTGGTCGGAAGGGTTTCGGCCAGAACTATTCAAAATATTTAAGAATTTTCAATAGTGCAATGTATTGAAAGGATGGAACCGTTCCGGCTGAAACATTTCCAGCTGGAAATCCATTGCCATGCGAGCGCTACGTGGCCACCAAGTCAGTCCGGCCGGAAGGGTTCCGACCAGAACAGCTACTATTATCCTAAACTGCGACACAGATCCGTACGATTACCCAAAAGGAAAAGAGGTATTTTTTTTTCTAAAAAAGGTGTTTCAACTCACCAATCTATTTTCTTATAACTATTTATATCATGCCCCTATTTTTTTCAATATATATATATATATATATATATATATATATATATATATATATATATATATGTTGGGTTTTCCTCCTTAGGTTTATCCTCTTAAGAAGAGGTGGGAGGATCATTATATTTTACCTTACTATTTGGTTTTTTATTTCATTTTCTTTTGTGTGATTGGGCCACAAATTCCTAACTCTTGGGAAGTGCATCTAACTAGATAAGATTATCTTTCTTTCTAGTTAAATAATCACAAAATGTCTCAAAAGAAGGCATGTTAAAGCATCACCTAAGACATCCATAGCAAAATAGAAGGTATAATAAAAGACCAAAAATTGTACTTTTGATTGAGACCATAAATGTCTTCCATAAGAGAGTAGAAAGAAATGAATTGATTGGTTACAGATGTGAAATAGTACAATGATCGTATAGATGAATGATGAATGATGTACAAGAGAGGTCTTGCTTATGTAGGCAAGGTGAGAAGATGAGGTCACAATATTATGACATGTGTCACAATCATATGACATGAGACACAAATTAAATAATCTAAAAAAAGTTCCCTTAGTAAATTTAACTAACCTACTGTAAATAAAACCTATCTGGTAAACTAGTTAGGTAATATACTCTATTCACACCAACAAAATCATGACCATAGTTGGATCCCATCACCAATCTTCCCCAAAAAGTTGCCACGTGATCCCTAGATCCCCCATTTGTCACCCTAGATAATATCTACAGGTTTAGACTTGACCTAGGGCATCTCCAAATTCGTAAATTTGAACCTTCGACTTTTAAAATTCAAAATTCAAATATACACTTCACCAACCTTTCACTAGCCATTGTGAGTTTACCTATCCCATGTTTTTCATGATTTCTATGCTAGATTGTTGTAAACAACTACATCCATTCATTCATTTAAACAGCATCCAAAATATCTTAGGATTTATTGAAGAGAATATTATAGAGTATTATGATAGCATTGTAGAAATGCATTCAAATCATTGCATTGGCATGCATCATCCTAGGTCCATTATATGGTTGTTTGGTATCCTCAAACCTTGTTCTAAAGTCATTAAATTAGTCCAACTAAGTTTCTAATTGAGGAGAACATGACACTCATGATTCAATAAATCCATCGATGGTGTTTCTAAACAATACTAGTCCTTATCAAGGTTTAGATATCAAAAGGCTAAGGCAAACAATCTGTGTCAAACCATTTTATTCCAAGTCATTTTTATAAGTATATAATCAAATCTAGGTACCACAAAAATTCCATAATTGTAGATCTAATCTACGGGAAAACACATTCTATATGCAAAGTCTAAGACACCTAGAGTAGATGTTAGAATTCTAATTGTGTAACAAATCAATTCCCTACATCTTCAACATGATTTTCCTCTAAAATTTAATATCATATAATATTTAAATTTATTTAGTATTATTATTATTTCAATTCCAACTTACTTATGTAAGCTCATTAATTATTTAAACCTAGCTATTCACTTATTGGACTCTCTAACATCCTAATGATGAATCAAGAATATAATGTGAAATGATGATGCTAAAAAATCACATACACAATCGAATTTAAATACAAAATAAGATATTTATTCTTCATTACACATCACATTGACACAAATGAACATAAAGGATCGGAGAAATGAATAATAAAAAATTAACTTGTGTCACTCCCCTATTTTTCAAAAGGAAAATGTGTCCCATTCTAAATGGCATGTTCAGCCCCAAAGGAAATCAAGGGCATAGACTTTCTATATGACAACTAGGGATTTTAACAAACACTTTCATTTATCAAATCATGATGATCTCTTTGACTGCAAACGTTTCTCAAATTTTAAACTGACGCCTTTTGTCGTGCAGTCTTTTTTCACTTGTGGGCGAATTGGATTTTGTTCAGATGTATAAAGATTACCAATGATTATTTTTATTGAGTGTATTGATGATTTTGCAGCAGCACATGAGACCCACATCATGATTTTTTTTTTTCATTGTGTCCGACAAGAGGTAATGGCTCTTGCATTAACATAATGTACTCTGCTGGTTTCCCATGCGACAAACACTTTGATATTTTCACAATCAATATAGATTTAGAATTTTAATGTTTCATTTTAACTCAATGTTTTAAAACCATATCATGACTTTTATGAGTAACTATTTATTTATGATAATTTTATATATTTTTCAAAGATGAGAAGACTTATTTAACACTCAACTACTTTCAACCACAAAAAGGTGAAGAGTGGTTCAGTTATTTTATTTTTGGGTTCTTTCTTTATCCATTTATATGGATAGAGTTTTTTTAATTGGAAAAAGAAAAATAATATTACAAAGTTCAATTACAGCAGATTAGCACATTAGTGTTTGCAATATGGATAGAGTTTTATTTCTTAAATAAATATAAGAATTATGTTCTATCTATTTATGTCTACACATGTTACTCAATTGATACTTTGTGTATAAATGTTTAGAAGAGAAAAAAATATTATTAGTTTTTAAGGGGCGGAGGAGAGGGCTTTATATTTAATAATGTTATTTTTATGTTTTGTCATTTTGTGTAGATGTCATTAATGTAGTATAGTATTAAAAATTTATTTGATTCTTTTGGTGTATTCACTTATTCTTTTTTTGTTTGTTTTTTATTTGAGGGTTTTTAGACAAACCCATATTTGTTTAGCAATCTATTATACAAGTGCACGAGCTATAGAATGAACCTCTTCGACTAAGAGACAAGGACTCAGGGGTCTCCATTCTGCCAAATTTGTGTGCGGCAAAATCTCTACCTCACCCCTTCAGGTCTTGGGGGGCCTTGCACTCAACAAGATTTAATCCCCGGTGATCTCATTTAGAACCATTCAACTTCACCAACAAACTAAGAGTCCATTGACTCTTATCCTAATTTTGAATCCATTACTTTTTTAATCTAAATCCTCAACTTCAAAATATTACTAACCCATTTCCTAAAATCATTGCCTCTAGATTGGATAGCACCTACAATCACATCTCTAGACTAGGTCATGACCACAATCTAGACCTCTAGTTTTACTTTTCAAATTCTTCTTTCAAGGTCAATAATCTTATGTTATGACTATTACCTATCATTGTCCATGCCAAAAGTTTGAATTGCACATCTAGGATTGTGTATATGATTAGTTTAGTTTCTTTATTGATTAGCAGCATTTCTCATTCATAGATTTGAACACTTGTATCACAAGAGTCAATACATAGCATAGTATCAACTTATTCATCTTTAGTTTACTCATTGTCTAGCATTCTTTATTTCTATATCTCAATCTTGTTAGATCAACCTCAGGGTATGATTACTGTGTATGGTGAAAATGGATAACAATAAACAACAATATTGAAAGGCTAAATGAATTCAACCACCAAAACCCTAGCCTAACAATGAACAAAGATCCACCATAACATATGAAGATAACCTAAGACAATGCAAAATAACTCAAAATCACAAAGATTATACTATCACATGTCCAATAGGGTTTTGATCTCCATTCTTCCTATCTCCATTGATCTTGCTTGATATATTTGCCCTCAGATTTTTATATGCACAAGAGCTCAATAAAGAACGGAATGTGGTTGCAAGTAGGATCGTAGTGTAGCCAAGTACTCCAAAATCAGTCATTAGTCATTAGGGTTGCTTCATTAGGGTTTGACAATGAAGAAAGCATCTCCTTAAATAGAAGACACAATATGAAATGGAGGGATAAGATTGAGAGGTGTAAAAAGAGAGGTCGGCTAGGATTAGAGGGTAGGTATAAGAAATACCAAAATAATGAAAGAGGTAGGTAGTGTAGGAATTAAGAGATGAATGACATGTGTCATGTGTAGAAAAAGCTAATGAATTAATTAAATAAATAAAGATTTATTTAATTAATAGAAGAAGAAGGACAATTAAATAAATAAAATATTTATTTAATTTAGGAAAAGGATAATTTAAATAAATAAATGTATTTATTTAAATGAGAAATAAGGCTAGAAGAGGATAAATGAATTAATTAAATAAATAAAGATTTATTTAATTAATAGAGGAATTAGGCTTAGATAATTAAATAAATAAAATATTTATTTAATTAGACATGACAATTTTGAGTGTCTACATTTTGCCCCTCTTTGAGACAATGCGGCTTGTCGCGTTGTTTCAAAAAAGATAAGATGAACTGATACAAAGTTGCCCCAAGATGGGAATTATATGCCCCCTCGAGAGATTGGATGAAAATGTCTGAAAAGATTGCAGACAATCTCTCGATAAGAAAGAAAGGCTAGAATGGACTGACTGGATAGAGTGACAAAGTCACAGGATGAAGCATACTGACGCGGGAAATGAGGGCGAGGGCTAGGGTAGGCTATAAGATAGACCACAGGCAAAAGACATCCTCATTGTCATCCACACCCTTAGAAGATCACAGTGCAGAGCGAGAAAAGAGCAGCAGCAGTCAGCAGCGATGGCTTCCATTCATAGATTCGACCGTGTTCGCCGATTCCAGCGACCAACCGATGCAGGAGAGCCGGTAAGTACCCAAAAACCTCCTCATACTTTCACGCATTTTGAGTTTTTTCATTAATGCATGCTAAGTAGCAATAAATGCGCTAGGAATAGGGTAGTTGAAATATGCAAAAACGCGGAACCGCGTTTGTGTCAGTTCTAGGCGCGTCTGTGAAATGTAGAAGCGTCTGTGCTTTGTAGGAGCGTTTATGTCATGTAGGGACGTCTGTGTTCCCTGGTCGCGTTTGTGCATGGTATAGGCACGTTTGTGTTCAGAAAACGCGTCTGTGTTGCAGAAGCGTGTTTGTGCAGTCTATAAGCGCGTTTAGGAGTTTAAAGCGCGTTTATGTGTCAAAATGCATGGTTGAGTCTTTTAGGTCAAATCGGCAGTTCTGTGATGAACATACGCTGTCGATTGGATAAGCTGCTGAGAGGATACACTCAAGCAGGTCCTCTAGGAAGACTAGGATAGATCAAGGCACTTTGTGATGAACAGGGAGCACCGAGATAGGCAGCACTTTGTGATGAACAGGGAGTGCGAATGTGAGTAACACTTTGTGATGAACAGGGAATGTCACACACGTAGTACTTTGTGATGAACAGTGAGTACCACTAGGATAGATAGCAACACTTTGTGATGAACAGTGAGTGTCACTAGGATAGATAGCAACACTTTGTGATGAACAGTGAGTGTCACTAGGATAGGTAAGCGTATGCATTTAGGTAGCAAGTAGCATTTTGTGATAAACAGTGAATGCCACGATAACTGATATGATTGATTGGTTGACTGCAGGAGTATCTGCCTATGCTGGAGTCACGGGAGAGATTCCCGTCGACACAGAGATTGCGACCAGAGTTGTTGATCCAGGATAGGATTTCCATTGAGGAGATGGGTCTTACACATGTGCTATTTGTGCCTGAGTTTCGGGCAAACATGGGGTTGCTGACTGCGTTGGCTGAGAGATGGCACTCTGAGACGTGCACGTTTCACCTACCGATGGGTGAGATGACAGTGACATTGGAGGATGTGTACAGGATACTGCATATCCCGATCGATGGAGAGTTGATTCCATACGATCGTGACGGTGACAGGGAGGCATTGAGACGGGTGTTTCAGGATCCCGGTTTGGAGATGCGAGCAGGTCACGTGGCCTGGGATACCATGACCGCCACAGGTTTAGCATTGCCGGCTGTTATTGGGGGAGCTATCAGTGGGTATTTATGTCTGGACAGAGCCACACGAGGATTGGCAGTTGGCTGGGGAGGGGCATTGGAGACACTGATGATAGAGCACACTAGGTATGCATGGGGGCCATGTGTCCTGGCCCATTTGTACTATGAGCTGCATCAGTTTGTTTACCACGGATCAGTGGGCTTGGGCTGCGGCGTTACTCTCCTTCAGGTGTGGGCATATGAGCACCTTCCCATCACACGGTCGATCCATTTCAGAGGCAGAGGGCAGGGACGGAGCTTCGTGCATTTATACGACATGATCACATCCCAGCCTCAGATTGGTAGATTGGAGCATTGGAGGCGCGTCATAGATGACATAGACATGGTTATCTGGAGGCCGTACCTGGGGTGCGAGGAGTGGGATGACGACGCATTGGAGCTACCCTATGCATTCAGGAGCAGGTATCTGATTGGGCGGACGCCCTATATTCTGGAGAGGCAGCTTGTTGATAGGGTATGCAGGCAGTTTGGCAGGATTCAGCGGATGCCACGAGGCTCAGGCATGTATGCCCGTACAGTTAGAGATCAGGTACAGTTTGGGCCACTGCTATCATATGATCAGGCCGTGACACAACTGGCGGAGATGATGCCATTACCATGGGACATGTGGCCGGAGGTAGAGGATGCCGGGATGGACGCAGAGTACTCTGCGTATTGGGCAGAGCATCCCTTTTCGAGATTGACAGATCCGGGAGAGCTGCTGGAGGGAGAGGTGGGGGGGGATGATGATGATGATGGTGGAGGAGATGGAGGCAGGGGCAGACGGAGGCGAAGAGGAGTGGTGGGGGAGAGGCGAGTAGCACCTCAGAGGGAGGGAGGATAGGAGAGACCAGCCCAGGTGGTGGTGAGGGATCGGGGTGGAGTACCCCTACAGGTACTAGCAGCACAGGGACCTGGACAAGTGCAGGGACAGGGACAGATACAGGCACAGGTACCTATTCAGGCACCTAGACAGGTGCAGGCAGAGGCACAGGGACAGGCACCTGTAGAGGAGGAGCCACAGGCAGAGGCTGAGGGCGGAGATCCTGAGGAGGATGAGCTGTTGAGGCTGCGAGAGATCTGCCAGGGCCAGGCAGATGAGATTGAGGATTTGGTGCGGGAGAGGGATCACCTCAGGATCAGGCTCAGGGACACAGAGCGAGAGAGGGACCAGGCCATCCAGAGATACTGAGGCCGAGACAGCTTTGAGGGCGGGGAGGCGGGCAGCAGAGGATGCAGGGGCAGGCTACGCATATGTGCTGCGAGCCGAAGAGGAGATCGCCTATTGGAGGGATCTGTACTATGCTGTCGTGCCAGCAGATCAGCGGGCGAGGAGCTTCCATAGATCGTCGCGCACAGCGACGGCTACGGGAGGGAGTCGCAAGAGGCAGGCATCCAACGGTGGGGTTATGGGTCCTCCACCACCACCAGAGAGACAGGGGGATCCTGGAGCGGGACCATCTAGAGCTCAGACTCCGTCGAGGCCAAGCAGCTCTGAGGGAGGGAGTTCATCATAGCCATAGAGGGCTCTCCATTGTATCAGTATATGTATCATTTTTTTGTATTGTAGACACCTGCGGGTGATTTTGTAGCCATATGATTCTTTTGACATCATTGTATCATGACACTTTTGATTATATATATGAGATGATCCATTTTTGCGGCAGCTATATGCATGTGTACCTTATGTGATGAGATGTTTCTTATTTGAATGGATGCTTATATGATGTAATGCAATATATTTTTGTTCTTTTATGTTGTATTTATGATGCATGATGCAAATGTGAATGTATGCAATGCAAATGAATATGATACTGCAAATGATTATTTACATAATGAAAATGTGAGATGTGCTAACATGTGTTGTATGCAGGATGTGATGCATTTATGATATCTATATGTATGTATGAAATGCTTATATGTGGTGATGCAGGTGTAACTATATGAAATGCAAATATTTTTGGTGTGTCATTATACTCAGTCATGTGACAGCGGGCTACGCGGACTCGAGAAGGATGATGGAAGTCAATCAAGAAAGGGGGATGAAAGACAGAAGATGTGAAAGTGAAAGAGCTTCTTGTGCGTTATCATCATTGAGCTTATTTATGGCAAAATAGGTTATGACAATCGAGGCATTTGTTCGACCCAGAAAGTCATTGTACCTGTTTGCACGGAGATAAGACAGTCACAAACAAGGAATGCCCCAGTTCATACTAGACTCACAATGTCCTCATATCCTTGGACAAGTCATAGCATTACTAAGAGACAATCCACAGACAGCAAATGCAGATAGGTGACGATACCCCATCCTCGCCTTTCTAGTCAAAGACATCCTGGAGATAGAATCTCTAGTCAAAGACATCCTGGAAAAGCTAAAAGACATGTCACCAAAAGATAAAATCAAAAGAAAACCAAGACTCGACACCAACATCCACTGTAGTCCTCAATTTTAGTGTCTCTTGTCACTTGTTTAAGTCTTATTTGATTGTGGTCACAATGTTCACTTTCACAAAAAGGATAGATAGCACTGAACCATATGTTGTCTGAGTCTGTTGAAAGATTTGATTTGTTGAAGCCCATTGTTGCTGCTGTGTCTCATCTAAAACTGACTGAATCCATAAAACTGATACTTTATTGCGGAGAAAACAAAACTTTATTGCAGATCTGTGATGCAAATGTTGCTTTAATGCGGACTATGCGCGGATAGACTGAAGAAAGCTGGAAGAAACTGTACTCCTCGAAACATGTGATGTTCTCAGTTCCACACCCATTACTAGACGTAGGATTGGCCGTAGTCACAGATAGGATCTAATTTATTATGGATGGAAAGGGAGTGAAAAGGGAGGGTTATGGATGGCTAACCAATCTTAGGTAGATCAATAACAAGCCATGATGGGACAAGGTAAGTTTATTGTGAACGAATAGGTTGTGAGTGTGTGCAAAGTGAAAGGATGAAAGAGAATCCTGAAGGAGGGAGGAGCAAAGTCTCTACGCATGGCGCTGGTGACCCAGTTCTCACCATGGTACTTGCCCAGGGCGCCACCGAAGTGGTTTTCACCGTTGGACGAAATTATTTCTCTTTACTTTTTTGGATTTTTCAATTTTTTTTGTGTCACAAGGCGCCTGTTTGCCAGGTTTTCACCAAGTAACGATTTTTTTGTTTTATAATTTTTTTGTATTTTTGAATTTTTTGATTTTTTTGTATTTTTGAATTTTTTGATTTTTTTTTTGTATTTTTGAATTAGGATATTCCAACGAGCTATGTGTAGAACCTGCGAAGGTGCATGCTGTTGATAGGATCCTCCAAGGGTTCACCTTCTGTAGTTGAGAGCTGATATGCCCCAGATCCATATACTGCTGTGATGATGTAAGGACCAAGCCAGTTTGGTTCGAACTTGCCCTTCTTATCTCTGTCTTGCTGATTCTTGGGGTTCTCTCTGAGGACTAAGTCACCTACCTCAAATGTGCGAGGCTTGACTTTGTGATTGTAACTGAGACTCATTCGTTGTTGGTAAGCCTTGAGATGATTAAAAGCAGTGTGCCTTCGTTCCTCCAGCAGTTCTAGTTCTTGTAAGCGAAAGACCCTGTAGTCTTCATCGTTGATTATGTTTCTCAAGGAGACCCGTAAAGAAGGTAGCTCGACCTCAATAGGCAAGATGGCTTCAGCGCCGTAGACCAGTGAGTAGGGTGTAGCTCCTGTAGGTGTGCGGACACTTGTACGATAGGCCCAGAGTGCAGGATTGAGTTGGATATGCCAGTTACGGCCAGCGTCGTCGACTGTCTTTTTAAGAATTTTGAGAATTGTTTTATTAGACGCCTCAGCTTGGCCATTACCTTGGGGGTAATATGGTGTGGAGAAACGATGGGAGATATGGAAGCGCTCATAGAGTTCACGAACATCCTGATTTTTGAAAGGATGCCCGTTATCAATAATAATGGAAGTAGGAATCCCGTATCGGCAAATGATGTAGTTCAAGATGAAGGTAGTGATTTGTTTCCCAGTAACTTGTGTGAGAGGCACGACTTCAATCCACTTTGTGAAATACTCTGTGGCTGTGATAATGAATTTATGTCCATTAGAAGAAGGAGGGTGAATCTTGCCTATGAGATCAAGTCCCCACTGACAAAAGGGCCAAGGAGACGCAAGTGGTTGTAGTTCTTGTGCTGGTGCATGTATAAGGTCTCCATGAATTTGACACTGCTTACACTTCTTGACAAACTGATATGCATCTTTTTCCATAGTAGGCCAGTAATATCCAGTCCTGATGAGTTTCTTGGCCAAGGTAGGACCACTAGTATGCGGACCACATATCCCTTCGTGCACTTCTCGTAACGCAATCTGAGCTTCGTCACTCTCTAAACATCTAAGAAGGGTGCCATCTAGACCTCGTCGGTATAGGATATCTGCTAAAATGACGTATCGAGAGGATTGGCGAATGAAAGTGCGGCGTTGATTGTTCGATAGATCGGGAGGTAAGATATTGTCGCGAAGGTATGTGAATATGGGACTATATAACTGGGATTCAGGACCAACAACACATATCATTTCCGTAGGGGTGATCTCATATGATGGAATCAGCAGGTTGTCTACCAAGAACTCATAGCAGGTCTCATTTTGCGGTAGATCAATGAGCGAAGCAATAGTAGCCATGGCATCAGCAGCGCGATTCTGTTCTCTTGGTATCTGCTCAAACTCTATCTTTGCAAAGTGTTGTTTCAGATCATCTACCAGCTGTTTGTAAGGCATTAGCTTTTCGTTTTTTGTTTGATAATCATCAGTTGCTTGACGGATGACAAGTTGAGAATCCCCAAAAACACGAAGTTCTTGGATCTTCCATTGAACTGCAATTCTTAGCCCAGTTGTTAATGCCTCGTATTCCGCTATATTGTTAGTGCAAGGAAATGATAAGCAGTATGACTTTGGTATAGAATCGCCTTGGGGAGTTATAAAGAGTATACCTGCTCCTGCCCCGTGCTATGTGTATGAGCCGTCAAAATATAATTGCCATGGCTTTGCAGGTGATATTGTTAGAATTGACTCATCTGGAAATTCTGACTGTAGAGGAGCATCATCTATCATGGGAGCATCTGCCAGTTGATCTGCAATTGCTTGTCCTTTTATAGCTTTTCTGTCCACGTATTCAAAGAAAAATGAATGGATTTGCCTCTATACACAACAAGCCTTAAATGGTACTATTTTAGAACCATGATGTCTTAGATGTAGTTGCACACATTAATAAACTAGTTTGAAAGATAAACAATTATTAAAGACAAAATTGTGCACATAGGATGCAAAACACCTAGTTAAATTAGACCATGAGCACAATCTTGTACCTACATCTAAGAAGCTCAATATTCCATCATCAAAGGCATTTGATCACTAATCTAATTACATATTTAGATATTTAAATCTCTATAAAAAAAAGCAACATTCAAATCCAACACCATATCAATTTTCTAGTAAGTGATAGCCCATCTCATTTGTTTTAACATATTTATATCTTTAATTACTTAATGGCTCAAAATTACTCAATCTCAACTAAATCTTAAATGAGGGTTTTAAATCATTGTATTAGATCATATAAATTAATTATATATTTTACTCATTTCTCTTCATTTTAGTCAACTTATGACTTCCATTATTATCCATTAGGATCAATATTATATTTATACGGCTCCCATCCATATCATTATGTGCATTTGTTATTTTCCAAGCCATTCTATTCAATATTACATGCCTAAAAAAATCATAAGATGCTTAGAACCCCTTTGATAAAGTGTTAGGTTAAGCCCTAATCTTATTATTGTAACAACCTTTATGTATTCTACCTATTACATGATGATCTTATGTTGGTTATTATGAAGGAAAATGATATTATGATTGTAATTCCCTTCTCCTTTATAGCCTAGAGATGGCTAGATCTTGACATAGTTTATCAACTATGTATCGGGGGATGCATAGCTTGTGCTTGTGCTTCTTGCCTTGAGTGTTGAACGATGTTTTAACTTTACCATTTTCTTTGTGATTTTTAGTTGTGGCTTCTATTCTTGTTGAGTGGATTATTTTGTTGAGGTGTCTTAATCTTAGATTCCTAAGAATGATTTAATTAATTATTTGATACTGTTGGAAACTTGAGTTGATGTCCTACATTGTCATTGATATCAACTTGTCTTGTGTTGTCATTAATGTCAATATGTGTTGTACATGGTCCAGAAGTGAGTGTTTTGGTATTGTTGTGTGGTTTGGTGAAGATGTTGAGTTGTTCTCGAAAGATTGGTATAGTGGATGTTTCAATAGTAGGAAACAATATTTATGCAGGAAAGAGTATTTAATGTCGTAGTGGAAGAACATGTATTTCATTCCTTCGGTATGTGAAGATTATGTGTTGTGGCTTTGGATATAATGTTTATGCTTTGTGTATATTGCACTATCAGGTTTGCATGCTCTCTATTGCTTAGATGTTTGAGTTGGTTGTTGTTGATCCTAACAATGAGGTCATCTATCAAAACTGATATGAAGAATGTTTGGTGGCTTTCGGATATGTGAATTCAAGAATTGCAATTTGGAGGACATGTTTATGTGGTTTGTGCAGTGTTATAGTTCAATTTTTGTGTGATAATTTGATTGGCGGGTAAATTTATGACATTCTAAGTTCAGTGTTGTCAACTATTCTGGTTTCTAGTTGATTGTGGTGATGTATCCTACTTGGATCATATTCTTTTGGCCTAGGTTTTCTTTGGGGGATGATTTTGGTTAGTTTTTTGGGTCTCAACATGGTATGCAGAGATCCGCGTTGTGTAAATTACATTGGAGGATAGTTTTGGGCCAACTAGTTAATGTGCTTTACTGATTATCTACATGTTTCTTTTGATGTTGACCTCGGAGGATGTGTTATTGTGTGCATTTCATTAGAATCACTTGGAAAGGATGTATTGTGATGTTTTTGGGTCCTCGTTATTTCTTAGGGTGAATCAAAATGGATATTTTAGGTCCAGGTGGCCAAATTTATGTAATATTATTTATTTTGTCTGTGGCCAACCTAGTTAAGGGTTTCAATGATTAATCTTGTATATAAAGGAGTGTGGATGTGTGAGTGAATGGATGAGATGTGTGTGAATTGACAAGTAGTAGATGTGAATTATTGCAAGTAGATTTGATGTTGGAGATGTGTGAAAGTCAATTGTGAAGAGCTTTGATGATGATATCTTTAATGTGATCATGTTTCTGAGATAGTGTTTGAAGTCAAATATATTTGTCATGATACCACAATTTAATTATTAGGAGGTCCTTTCTCTACTAGAAGATAGTGAGTCTCTTGTCAACTTTTTGTATCTTGTCATGAGACAATGTGTTTCAATACTGAAAGTCATTTGTATCTTTCCCTAAGGTTGTGCACCTTAATTTTGCAAGTCCTCTTAGGAGTAATGAGTTTTGGAGGAAACATTATAATAAATTATATTCATATTGTGAGTGTGATTCTCACCGTGGTTTTTCCCTTCTTATGGTTTTCCATGTAAATCTTGTGTTTGTTGTGCATTGTGCATTCATGAATTATTATTGATTTAATTATCTAGTTGTGGATTGAAAGTTTAAAGATCAAAAATTAAGTATTTAGAGGTTTGGACTAATTCACCCCACCCCCCCCTCTCAGTCTTGTGGTGTATTTAACAATTGGTATCAGAGTGAGGTTCTTTTTGACTCAACTGCTTGAGAACAATCCAATATGGCATAGTATTTCACCTACAAGGCTCCAAAGTTTGATTACACAAATTATGCTTATTGGAAAGAAAGGATGGAATATCATTTAGCAACTTTGCCAGTTGAATTAAGGAAAAGCATTAAGGGCTATACTTCTCCTCAGAATGGTCCTACAACTCTAGATGAAATCAAAGCATATTAGAATAATGCAAAGGTTGTAGTTGCAATTGTCACTTGTTTGAATGATGTAGTATTTAGCAAAGTTACAAGTGCAAAGTCAACTAAAATAATCTAGGAAGATTTGAGTAGTGTATTTGAAGGTGATGAAAAGACAAAGCAAGCCAAGATTACAAATCTAAAACACAAGTTTGAGAATGTGAGAATGTCTGATGATGAAAATATTGAAGGTTATATTCATCAAGTGAATTAAATTGTAAATTCTCTTAGAGGTGTTGGTAGAATGCTAGAAGAAAGTGAAGTTGTAAGGAAGATAATGGCAACATTTCCCAAAAGCTATAAACCTAAGAAGTATGTTATTGAGGAAATTCATGATATGAATAAGTACACTGTGGATCAGCTCCTTAGTTCACTCTCTACCTTTGAGATTGTTGAATTGGATGACATAAAAGCTTGAAGAAGAACCAGAAGAAAATGAATAAGGAAAGGAAAGTTACATAAAAGCTTGAAGAAGAACCAGAAGAAAATGAAGCCATGGATAAGAATGAAGCAAACTTTGTGAGAAGATTGAAGAGAGGAAATCGAAAGCACAAAGGTAAGTTACCCCTAAAATATTTTAATTGTGAAATAATTTGTCATTGTGCTTCTAGATGTATGTATAAAGAGGATTATGGTGAAAGACCTAATGATGATAACAAAGGGAAGGAGAACTATAGAGGGAATAACAAAAATATGAGAAGAGATGACAGAGACAAGCAAAAGAAGAGTTTTTGTTCAACGAAGACCTACTCATCTAAAGAAGAAGATGGTGATGACTCAAATGAAGAATCTTTGTTCCTAGCTATAAAAGAAAAGAATAATGAGCGGTTTGGAAGTTTGAAAGATGTAAAGAACATTGAGAAACTAGTAAGTGTGAATACTTCAATACATGAAAAAGTGGAATCAAAAGTGTGGATCATTGATTTTGAATGTTCAAATCATATGATCGGTGATAGAGGTAAGTTTTTTGATCTTGAGAAGTATGATGGTGGATAAGTTAAGTTTGTAGGAGAGGAAGATGCACCTATTTATGGGAAAGGAAGTATCTCTATTGATGGTAAGCATAAAACTGATGATGTTTATAATATTAGAGTACCGAGACATAATCTGTTGAGTGTAAGTCATATGTGTATTAAAGGCTATAAGGTCATATTGCATGGAACTGGATGTGAAATTAGAAAAGGAGGGTCTAGAAGACTTGTTGCAAAAGGTATTAGGACTAATGGAAACATTTACTATGTGAAGGATAAAAATGGAAGTAGATGTTTGTTGGCACTGAAAAGTGAATTTTGGTTGCAACACAAAAGAATTGAGCATACCAACTTTTATAATATGGTGGAGATTAGTTATAATGATGATTTGAGATATTTACCGAGGATTATCAAACTTGTTGATACTGTGTGCAGGGAATCTCAGTGGGAAATAAAATAAAGAGTTCATAAACAAGGAGTAGGCTACTTCACAACCTTTGGAGTTAATTTATATGGATTTGTGTGGACCTACAAGGACAAGAGGATTAAGAGGATAAAGGTATTTTATGTTACTTATTGATTATTAATCTATAATGACATGGGTTACTTTCTTGAGAGAAAATTCTAAAGCATTAGATAGATTTAAAGTATTCAAGTCAATGGCTGAGAATCAAATAGATGGTAGAATTGAATGTCTAAGATCTAATAGAGGAGGAGAGTTTACATCAAATGAATTTTGCAATTTTTGTGAAGTTCACATTGTATTAGGAGGATTTTTTCTGCTCTAAGGATTCCTTACCAGAATGGTGTAGTCAAGAGGAAAAATAGGATTGTTGTTGAGATGGATAGAACTATGTTGAAAGATGCTAACTTGCCTAATGCGTGTTGGAAAGAGGTTGTGCATACTGCTTCTTATCTTCTTAACAAGGTACATTTCAGAGCACGAATCACACAAAGATACCTTATGAACTTTGGAATGGAAGACTCCTATAGTTAAGTACTTTAGAATATTTGGAAGCAAGTCCTACATAAAAGAGAGATGAAGAAGATCTAGGCGAGTTCAATGCAAGAGAAGATGAATATTTTTAGGATATTCCACAAATAGCAAGGCTCATTGGTGTTATAATAAGAGGCTACAATAGATTGTGGAAAGTAAAAATGTGAAAGTTTATGAAGAATGGAATTAGACTGAGATTGCATCTAAACCTTAGACTGAGATATTAATTATGCCAGATGTTGCAAACGAGAAAGTTGATCTAGAAAAGGAGACTAATACAAAAGAAGAAGAACCTAAACTAGCTCCTAATACACCAACAAAGTATGTGTGGAAGAATCACTTTAAAGATCATATTATTGGAGAGAAGAGAAAACATGTTTAGATAAGAAGAAGACTTGGAGAATCCAGTGAACAATAAAATTATTATTTCCTATCTCAAGTAGAGCTAAACACCTATGCAAAAGCTAGTAAAGATGAGATTTGGATAAAAGCAATAGAATAATAGTTGAGTGGAATAAAAAAGAATCAGACATGGGAATCAATACCTAGATTGGTAGATAAAAATGTGATAGGAACCAAGTGGATGTTTCAAAACAAGCTGAATAAAGATAGAAAACTCACTATAAACAAGGTAAGATTGGTCTACAAAGCCTATTCACAAGTTGAAGGCATATATTTTGAGGAGATATTTTCTCTAGTAGCAAGGATGGAAGCTATAAGGATGTTTCTTACATTTGTAGCTTACAAGACCTTTAAGGTATATCAGATGGATGTCAAGTCAACATTCTTAAATGGAGAACTTGAGGAAGAGGTACACATTGAACAACCAGGTGGGCTCAAGCTATAAGAAGATTTGGATATGGTTTGAAGATTGAATAAGGCATTATATGGACTCAAGAAAGCTCTTTGATATGCAAGATTGGATAGGTATTTATTGCAGCAAAATTTTAGGAAAGGTACTACAGATAGTAATCTTTATTTCAAAATTGATGGTGGGAAATTTTTTATTGTTGTGTGTATGTTGATGATATCATATTCAAAGGAGATGATAGGGTATGTAGGAAGTTTTCAGAGGAGATGCAAAAGGAATTTAAGATGTCTATGATAGGTGAGTTGTCATTCTTCCTTGGTCTACAAGTTATTCAATTAGAAAAAGACATTTTTATTTTTTAGACCAAGTATATCAAAGAGATGTTAAAGAAGTTTGAGATGGAGAATTCTAAACCGGTTTCCACCCACATGGATACTAGTTGTAAGTTAAGCAAGGATGATGGATCTCTGGATGTTGATCAGAAAAGGTATAGATCTATGATTGGAGGATTGTTGTACTTGACTACTTCAAGACTAGATATTATGTAGGTTATTTGTTTGTTGGCTAGATATCAAGTTAGTCCTAAGAATTCACATGATCAAGAAGTGAAGAGGATATTCAAATATTTGAAAGGGACTCTGAATTATGGTATTGATATAAGAAGGATAATGATTTCACACTAAAAACATATATAGATGTTGATTGGGTTGGATGTGTAGATGATACAAGAAGTACAAGTGGTGGCACATTTTACTTGGGAGACAAATTGGTATCTTGGTTGAGTAAGAAATAAGATTCAATATCATTATCTACTGCAAAGGCATAATAGATTGTAGCATCATCTTGTTGCACTCCAGTCATGTGGATGAAATAAAATGTAGAAGATATCAAGGTAGTATATGATGAGGCAATTCCTATTTTGTGTGATAATACAAGTGATATTAACATATAAAAGAATCCAGTAATGCACTCAAGGACTAAACATATTGTAATCTAATATCATTTATTAAGAGAGAAGGTTGCAGAGAAGGAACTTCAATTGGAGTATGTACCTACTAAAGATTAGATTGCAAATATCTTTACTAAGGTGTTGGAAAAGGATACCTTTGAGTATCTTCGATATAAGTTGGGGGTCATTGCACATTATTTTTGAAACTAGATGCATTTAGGTGGTGCATTCATCCAGGGGGAGTTCTAGGGTTCCTCTTTTGCTCCTGGATAGAATAATGGTTGCTCTCGAGGGAGAAATGAGTATTGTAGTTAACAAAACTTATCATTAAGAAAGATGGAGAGTTTAACAGAGTGCCCTTTGTCTTTGATGTCAAAGGGGAGGAGAGATACAAATTGGGAGAGAGATCAGTTACATGTGCTCTTTGTTATTGGTGGTGTTGCCATCAATGACAAAGGGGGATAATGTTGGAAACTTGAGTTGTTGCATTGTGTTGTCATTGATGTCAATGTATCTTGTGTTGTCATTAATGTCACTATGTCCGAAAGTGAGTATTATGGTATTTTTGTGTGTTCTGGTGAAGTTGTTGAGGTGTTTTTGAAAGGTTGGTGTAGTGGAAGTTTCAATATGCAGGAAACAATATTTAAGCTCTCAGTGGAAGAATGTCTTACATTCCTCTATTATGTGAAGATTACATGTTGTGGCTCTAGATATAATATTTATGTTTTGTGTATATTGCACTATTAGGTTTTCAGTTCTCTATTGCTTAGATGATAGAGTTGGTTGTTGTTGTTTTAAATACTGAGGTTGTTTGTCAGAACTGGTCCGAAGAATGCTTGGTGGCTTCCGAATATGTGAATTCAAGTGTTGCATTTAGAGGACATATTGATGTGGTTTTTATAGTGTTACGGTTTAATTTTCTAGTGTTGATTTGATTGGAAAGTAGATTTATGATGTTCTAAGTTCAATGTTGTCGGTCCAATTTTCAGTTGATTGTGGTGATGTATCCTACATGGATCATATTCTTTTGGTCTAGGTTTTCTTGGAGAATGAGTTTGGTTAGTGTTTTGGGTCTCACCTTGGTGTGTGGAGATCCACGTTATGTAAATTACATTGGAGGATAGTTTTAGGCCAGTTGGTTAACATGCTTAAATGTTCATCTACACGTTTCATTTGATGTGGACCTTGGAGGATGTGTTAGCATGTGTGGTTGATTGGAACAACTTGGAAAGGATGTGTTGTGATTTTTTTGGGCCTTTTCTATCTCCTGGAGTGGACCATAATGTATAATTTAGGTTCAGGTGGCCGAATTTATGTAATATTGTTTATTCTATCTGTAGCTGACCTAGTTAAGGGTTAGAATGATTAATTTTGTATATACAGGAGTGTGGATGTGTGAGTGAATGCATGGGATGTGTGTGAATTGACAAGCAATGAATGTGAATGATTTGTAAGTAGATTTTATGTTGGAGATGTGTGAAAGTCAGTTATGAAGATCTTTGATGATGATATCTTTAGTGTGACTATTCTGAGATAGTGTTTGAAGTTAGATATTTTGCCATGATCTTAGTCACTTGACACAGTGTTTAAGAACAATTTCATGATCATGATATCTATTTTTTTATAATTTAGATATTCCTTTCTCTACTGAAAGACATTAATTCTCTTGGCATATGTTTGTATCTTTCCCTAAGGTTGTGCAGCTTAGTTCTACAAGTCCTCTCAAGAGTAGTGAGTTCCAAAGGCAACATTGGAATGAATTATATTCATATTGTGAGTGTGATTCTCACCATGGTTTTTCCCTGCTTAGTGTTTTCCAGGTAAAGCTTGTGTTTATGTATTTATTGTGTGTTGTGCATTCATGATTTAAATTGATTAAATTATGTAGTGTGGATTGACAGTTTAAAGATTAAAAATTAAGTATTTAGAGGTTCAAACTGATTCACCCCACTCTTAGTTGTGTGGTGTGTTTAACATATACATATATATATTTATTATATCCTATGCTTTTATTTTGTCATATTACTTTGTGGGACCTCTTGGTGAGGTGGAATCGTACATGGCAGGTGAGGACTATGACAAAGTTCCTATTTTCTAGGAATTTAACTCCCACCTTGGAGGACCTATATTTTGGGTTGCAAGTGTGATAAGTTTCTATGTCAGTTCTATGACAAACCATGACAATATTCTATTATAGTTTTATGAGTTGTAAGAGTTAATTGTGGAAGTTTCTACTTCATGTTAGAAATGTGTAAGAGTTCATTCTTGATAGGTGGCTATGTGCAAATAGAAATACCTATTCTTGAATTTAGTAGTTGCTATGTAGAATGTGTCTTGCATGTGGCAATTTGATTGTTGTGGAAGAGGTAGGTATTAGTTTTAGAAAGTTCTATGCTTAACATGTCTTGTTTATGATATTTTAGTTTTTTGGACACCACTTTACCACCTAGGTGTTGGAGATGGTTTTGGACACCATGGGTGCCTACTCTTTATGTGTGAGCTCTATTAATACCTGATACCTTACATAATTTTGTATGATAGATTGATTTTTTTAAGGCATCATTATGCGATTGAAATTGCTCTAGAATTCTTGATTATATTGACTATTTTATTATGGGACACATGCATGTCGCACGTTCATCCCACAAATATGCAATTCGAAGGAGGTTGTTGAGATGTTACACCTACTAATTCTAGCAATGTAATGCCTCCTTCTATGCACATTGACATTGGGATTCCTTTCTGGGCTCTATTTCTTGCCTTTTTGCTTCATTTTTGCTTCTACTCGACTCTCTAATTGCTCTCAAGATCTCAAAAAGCTCTATAACACTCATTCAATTGATTTTTCCTACATCTTGTTTGTTGTGTCCTCGCCATCATTGTAGCTTCACACTTTCGAGGGTCTTGTGTTCATCTTCACTACAGTAGGCCTCTGGTTTCCTAGTATTTGAAAGGGAGTTTCTTCGCTCTTAATTTTTATACTTCTCATTTGTTTATCTCTATTTAGCATATCATATTTCAATATATTATATTATCATTTATCATTATTTTTTGTCAATTTATCAATCTTGGTTGTGCATGGAGGTGGAAACACCAAAATGGGGGTTTGACTTTGGCAAGTTTGTCAAAGGGAAGTGTTGCATTAATTATAAGCTTCATCCATTGGACCTTTGTAATTTTTCTCTTATTCTTACTCTTTTATTTGTGTGCTTAATCATGTTCATTGCTTTTTCATATTTCTATGATGTCTAGTGTGTAAATCTCGAGTGTTTGGTCACTTTTGTATATTTTGGTATGACCTTTGTGTCTCGTCTATATGAGACACTAGCATGTCATGATGTCATCCTCATCTCGCACATGCATCCTAGATAGAGAGCTCACAGAGTCTACCAGATAGTCTCTATGACTGGTACTTTTAGGTTATGTGGTTGAAATACGTTTGTCTATTAGCATTAGCCGGTTTTGTGTTTTTCTTTCATACTAGTGAGTAGACTTGGAGGTAAAAGGACTTCAAAGTTTTTCTATAAGTGGAGAGGAGGTTAGTGAGTCCACTAGGAGCTTGACAACCTTTCAAAGTGGTTCACTTTCCTACTTTACAATAAGATCAATATGGATACCTCCCTCCATTACTTGATTATTTATCTACTTGTGGCTTTGATAATGTTGGTAGATAGTCATTAGTTATAATCATATTATCTATATGGTAGAATTCTTGACTTCGCCCACGCCTATCTATGTCATGCCTGATACTCTCACATACACTCTTCTTCTAAGTAGACTGTGGATTCATGCTATGCAAGAAACCCCTTCTCCCCTTCACTTTACAATCAAATTCATAAATGACAAAGAAATTTACATGATCAAGGTTGATCCTAATCCCTATAATGGTATTCAAGAAGAATTAGGAAGCATATCTTTCTTTAACACTATGATTTCATCTGCAATATGGTATAAAGCCTCAAAGGATCCTTGTGTTTCACTTATCCAAGCTTCATCTAAAAGTATTCCAAATGCCTTTTCTAACACATGTCTTGATGATGATTGGGGCTCTTTAGACTTCAACCCAATTGAAACTAAGAGTAAACTCTCTTCTCCTAACATTTAAACACCCACATTTGATTGTAAACATGGATGCAATATATATGGTTTGTGATGTGTGCAACAAAGTATTGAGGCTCATAATCTACATTAATTTTTAAAAATAAGGTTTAGGTTCCCAACCTCCTTTGTTGACATACTCTCCCCCATTGTCTAGTGCATCTATGTTTTCCTCTCCTAACTTTTCATCTAAACAAGAGAGTATTTTGTTTGACCTTATTCAAGACAAATTGATTAATCTCTCTTTGCCTAAATGAAGGAGAAAAATGTAAATAAAATCAAAAAAACTCTTTTGTTTGTGTGTATCATCAAATGTATGGCCATTCCACAAATGAATTTCAAGCTTTGAAGAGTAAATGTTAGAGAAAAAGATATTAGTTTACTTAATTAATTAAATCATATTAATTTAATAATTAAGTCACCTTTTCTCTATTTCACTTAAGCTAAATTTAGGAAGCTAAACTTAAGAATATTAATAATTAATTCATTATTAATTATTAATTGCTTTTAGGGTTTATGTTTTTAGGTTTTGATCTCCTTTTATAAGGATTGATCCGTTCGTAATCCTTAACCAATCTGATTATTATTATTGCATTATTGTGCTCTAGGTTTTCAAAGCAATCTTTGTGTTTTGTGTGAATCTTCCATTGTTGTGACACGTTATTTGCATAACGGTGTTCATTGGGTTTTTTGAGGTTGTATTTCACAACTTTAACAGTAAATTCAAGACTTGTCTGAGATCCCCTATGGGGTCCATGGGAACCAGATGGGTCCATGGCACTAATGTGGACCATGGCAGCCATGTGGGACCATGGTGCCTAGATGGGTAAATGGCACACTTGTGGGACCATGATACCTAGATGGGTCCATGTTGCCCATATGGGCCATGGCACCCAAGATGGAGGGTCCACATGTTTGACCTAGGCTATTTTGCATAAATCATACTTGGCTAGCAAGATAATAGCCTATTGATTCTTGGCTCTATACTAGGGGAGAAGCAATTTTTTCAATCATTTATCCTTCCTAAGGATCCATTTTCTCTATGTTAAGTTGCATATTTTATAATATCCTTTTTTACATAGAATTGTGTGTCCTTTGTGAATATTTTATCCTTGCTTAGAGGTGTGTATCCTTGATTAGGATCTCTTCCTTGCTTGAAAGCGTATGTATATATAAATGATCCCTCCTTGGTGATAGAAAGTGTAATCTCTCTCCTAGCAATAGGGAAGGTGGTTATTATTGATCCCCTTCCCCTTTTTAGTTCAAGATGTCATATTTGTTATAAATATATCCTCTATTTTATGGAGGTAGATATCTAAAGAAAAATATATATTCCTCTCCCTTTGATAGTCACATATCCTTGATGAGGATCCCTTTAAACTTGTTGCGAGATATCTCTTTTACAACTATCTCTTCCTTGCTTAAATATTATATTCTTCCTAACTTCAAATGCATGCATTTTTATTAAGGATGTCTCCTTGGTGGTGAAGGCGTTTATCCTTGATGTAGATCTCTATCTTCCTTAATATATCAACATGGGAATATGTTGACATGTTAAGGGGGCCATATAAGACATCCTTGTTGTTTGTGTTTAGTGCATACTGCAACATGGGTGCTGCAGTATCATATCTTTGGTGTCACTGCAACACCCATTTTGTAGTCTCATATCAAATTTTTGCTTGGTGCATGTTGCAAAATCCATTTTGCAGTTATGTTTTTAGATTAATTTGCAAACAAAGGTTTTATTTTGTAATATTTGTTTTCAGTGCATACTACAACACCTGTTTTGCAGTCATATTTTTAGATTATCTAGCAAACAAAGATTTTTCTTTTTAATCTTCTTTAACTTGAACCACTCAATATAACTTATCTCATTGGCTAGTGGAATTCATGCCTTCTTATCTCATCAATTGGTGTACACCATTTTTATTTCTATAAGTCCAATTGTGCTCTTGCAATAACATGTCACGAATTATATTAGTGGTTGAGACATTTTTGACATTGAAGTCTCTTCAACTAGTTGACTTGGAACCTTTTGTTTGATTTAGTATTAACATTTTTTTCTTTAAATGTTTTTGCATGGATTGATAGGATCCGATGCTTGGGGTTTTGCACATCCGTCAAAATTAGTGGCATCCTATCCTGAGTTTGTCTTGTTATTAGAATCTCTTCATTTCTACTTTATTGTGAGTACAAGTGTAAGATTATTCTCTCGCTAAAGTGGGGTCTAACTATAGTGTTGTAAATTATAACCCCTTACAATTTCATACTCCTTTTGGGCCCCTACTTTAGTGTGCCCTTTCCTATCTCATTTCAAGCTTATTTGGGTTCTATCCTATCTTAAATCTCAAGGAACTTTTATTCCACACTTAAATATTGTCAATCCAAATTTAAATTCTAGATCTAGTACTAGGGCCCTATTATATCACTTCCCACTAAAGTGGGGCCTATTTTGTCGGGTCACTATAAGTTAGCTACATAGACTAACGTTGGTTTGCTAAATATTTGAGAGGTTGTTGGCCTTAACATTATAGAATTTGGTCTCAAAATTCGGATATGACCATTAGAAGTTAGCCAAAATATTAAATATATTGAGAAACCTAGATATAAGGAATCATCTCTAAATCATTTGGACATCCTTACATAAGCTATCATTTCAATTCAAGAATAAATATTCTTCATTCAAGAGTGGATCTGAGTACAAGGTGTCTTCAAATATGTTTTCATGATGGATTTTGTTATGATTTATCATGTTATTGCATCAACACTTAGACGAATTATCTAAAGAATATTGCATCGTCAATCAAAGGTATAATCATTTCATTTCAACACTTCAATTCAATATTTCCTTCAGATTTAGCCTCTTCTCTAACAAGGTAAGCTCTCTTCTAATTAATCATTGCTGTAGTGGAGGATAATACCTACTTGGGATTTAACTTAGGGGTTAGTGCAGGATCAAGGGGGGCCAAAAAGTGGCGATGTGAAAAAAATAGCCTTCTTCACTCGCCTAAAAACACGAAAAATCCGTGTTGACTTTTTGCTTGGCCTGGGTATCAATACACCTTGGCCTGGTAATTACCTATGCAAATCGGATATCCGATTGTTATTTATAATTTTAATTTAAAAAATATATTATATGTTATATATTATATAATATATAATCTATTATTATATTATATAATAATATTATATTATATATAATATAATAATGTAATATTATATTATATTATATATAATATTATATTATATTATATATAACATAATAATGTAATATTATATATAATATAATATAATATAATATAATATTATATATATTATTATAATATAATATTATATTATAATATAATATTATATTATAATATAATATTATATTATAATATAATATAATATTATATTATAATATTATATTATATTATATTATAATATTATATTATATTATAATATCATATTATATTATATTATATTATATTATATTATAATATCATATTATATTATATTATATTATAATATCATATTATACTATATTATATTCTAATATTATATGATATTATAATATAATATTATATTATATAATATTATATTATATAATATTATATTATATTATATTATATATTATATTATATTATATTATATTATATTATATTATATTATATTATATTATATTATATTATATTATATTATATTATATTATATTATATTATATATAATATTATATTATATAATATAATATAATATATAATATAATATAATATAATATAATATAATATAATATAATATAATATAATATATAATATTATATTATATTATATTATATTATATTATATTATATTATATTATATTATATTATATTATATTATATATAATATTATATTATATTATATATTATATTATATTATATTATATTATATTATATTATATTATATTATATTATATTATATTATATTATATTATATATAATATAATATAATATATAATATAATATAATATAATATAATACAATACGTATTATATTATATTATATTATATTATATATTATAATATATATAATATAATACAATACGTATTATATAATATAATAATATATTATTATATTATATAATATATTATATATGTTATTTAAAAATAATTTAAGTGTAAAAATCGGATATCCGATTTTCTGAGACTTTTATATTTTGACAGTGGCAGCTCGTGAGTCATTTTTAACTCACGGGCCATGCGATTTCATCACAATCCGATATCTGCTCCATCCGATATCCGGTTTTTTGACAAAAAATTGCTAAAAGATAGATTCAGAGGTAAGAATTTTATCGTTTTGAATCATTTTCATTCATTTTTTGTATTTTTTGTTAATGTTTATTTGATTTTCATTGAAAATATGGTTTTTTTTTATGGAAACTAGGTTTTTTTAAATCAAATACCTAATTGTTTAAGTTTGTTAACTAAATTTAATTGTTTACATTCAATTAGGTTAAAAATGGGGGATAACAATGAAAACACTGACGAACAACAACTGCAACAGCCATACCCTGATTTGCCAAACCCCCCCTCAATTCAGGATTTGATTGCACAAAATTTGAATGAATTGAGGGGGATTGCAGAAGTATATCGTAGTATCCCTCGTCTAAACCCAATGTTTGATCCTCTCACGTCGATCATAAAAAGTATGGAAACCATGACTGAGGAGCATGATGCCGCCCTTTTGTGGCGAGATTTTATGAGGGAAAAATATGCAGATGGCTTGTTGTATAAGGATATCAAGGATCTTGAGATATCCAAAGCCGAAATCGCCTCATTGTTTGTCAATCCCCGTACTGGTCAACCCGTAGATCCCAAAAAAACAAAACTTTCTATTAAATGGTGCACAAATGATGGGATTGTGAAAAAAATTTGGGATCGTTGGTGGATGGTTTTCGACAAACCATCCAACAACAATCTTGATATCCCCTTCTATTTTATAAAAAAATTGTATGCTGAGTTTGTTTTACACAAACATGTGAACTACTTTGACATCCAACCTTTCCAAGGTGTAGGTTTAGGTATGCCCCAAAATAGACCTGGGGCACTCAGAGTAGTCCAGGGCCCGTATGTCCCCCCTCCTCCTATTGATCCCCCACCTGCAGTGCAGCATCCTGATATCATTCGTGAGGCGGCTTCACAGACCATATCGGCTATTCACTCTTTGAGTAGCCTTTTGGTTTCTCAGGCCACATCAGTAGCTCAGCCTACTGTTGATGGTAGCAGTGCATCCGGTGGCGTTGACACGTCATCCTTGGCTCCACACGCGTGCCCCATAGTTGTGTCATGTGTGGGCACGTATGCTTGGGTCCAGTAGGACAGCCCATCGATCATCCTGTGGATAGTGCAGATTATGAGGTGCATGAGATGCATGATGCACCAGATGTTATTACACGGATTGGAGGATACCCTGGGGAGTCTTCACATGCTAGAGGCGAGGAGGCACCGTCATCATACATTGATGATGTAGTGGTAAGATTTGTATTTTCACAGTTCATGTTATATTTTAATTAAATATTTATAAATTAGATAATATTAAGTACTAATTTTTATTTACATGGTCTATTTAACAGTTGATGACCAAGGATGAGTTGAGATAGATTCAGGAGGGCACCTTGTCAGCCATTTCATTTGGCCTTGATAGCTTGATGGTACATATATTATTGCACCTATTCATTTGTATTTTATTGTACATACATGCTCATCATTTATATTGGTATTAATTAGATTATGTAGTAACTTGCATGTATATCTTATTTTACTCTTGTAGGGCACAAGCAGCATGAGTGCGGAGCAGTGTGATTTAGGATTTGGTAGTGCAGTTGGAGACAAGGGAAAGGTAATTGAATGCAAATATGATTGAATGAATAGTTTAAATAACTTATAGTGATTATAAATGTCTAGACATAGATTGATAGTTGCATATAATTGTTGTGTATATATACAGAGAATCCTTAGCTTCACATCCTTGATGACTACACCCAGTATACCTGAAGAAGAAGAAGAGATGCCTCGAGTAGATGAGTGTTTATTTTATTTTTTGATTAGTAGATATAATTTGTTATTATCAGTGACAATTATATGCTAACTTGTATCAATGTCATGCTTCTGAACATATGTAGGTTGTTTATGAAAATATTCAAAACATACCTCCTCTATCGAAGACATACATCAAGAGTCCTACAAAGCTGAAGAGAAAACGTGGAGATGAGGTAAACATGAATAGTTCAACTATAGTTCATTTTTATGTTAACTTTTCGAATGTGAATTATATAATATAACTAATATTAATCGTGGTTTGTTTTTCTTGTGTAGGATCCTTCAGAGCCAAGCAATGTGGCGAAGAGGATCGATTTTGATGATCCATCAGCAACTTAGGATGTTATAAATAGTTTTGGGATGCTTACATGTCTAGTTGGCATGTATATTTTGTATATGGACATACATACATTCACGTATTTAGACATACATTTTGTTTCAGTTGGCATTTATGCCATATTTGTGTATGGACATACATTTGTAATCATTTGACATTTTTATATATACAGAAGTTGATATTCGATCATATAAATTGTTGCTCATCTGTGCATGGTGTTATCATGGAAATCTTTAATCTTCATTCCAATAATTAACAATGGTTAATAATGGCTATTTAATGAACAAACAATTCATTTCATTTCATTTCATCATAAGTGTTGTTTTTATAATGAACAATATAATTCATTTAATGAACAATACAATAAAATTCATTTAATCAACAATACAATAAAATTCATTCAATGAACAATACATTTCATGAACAATACAATTCATTTAATGAACAATACAATACAATTCATTTAATGAACAATACTTGATACAATTAATTATTACCCTATGCATGGTCCTATTTTGCCCCCCACCTCAGTCAAACGCTCGGAATTTTATTAGGGCAACAATTTTTCGGTTGGCAAAAAAATCGTCAGTCTCACTCAATGGAATGTTGTCGCGTGACTGATTTCTCGTTCTACTCGTCGCGATGACAAACCGTCGGCTCTGACATGTCCAGTTAGGCATTATTACCCTATGCATGCTCCTATTTCCCCCCCCCCCACTCGATCGAACGCTCGGGGTCATACCCTACCGACGTCATCCCTTGAGTGCCCTAAGTGCTCAAAATTATCAAACTTTGACGGGCCCTAACTCAGAATTCGTGGCACTTGCAAATGATCCATTTGAACCCACGGGGCCATGAGAGGGGTCCCTACGAAATCCTATCTCAGTTTTTCAAGTTGCCCTACGGTTTTATTAAGGCAACAATTTTTCGGCTGGCGAAAAAATCGTCAGTCTCACTCAATGGAATGTTGTCGCATGGTCGATTTCTCGTTCTGCTCATCGCGATGACGAACCATTAGCTCTGACATGTCTAGTTAGGCAATATTACCCTACGCATGCTCCTATTTCCCCCCCCCCCACTCGATTGAACACTCAGGGTCATACCCTACCGACGTCGTCCCTTGAGCGCCCTAAGTGCTCAAAATTGTCAAACTTTGACGGGCCCTAACTCGAAATTCATGGCACCTGCGAATGATCTGTTTGAACCTACGGGGCCACGACAGGGGTCCCTACGAAAGCCTATCTCGGTTTTTCAAGTTGTCCTACGGTTTTATTAGGGCAGCAATTTTTCGGTTGGCGAAAAAATCGTCAATCTCACTCAATGGAATGTTGTCGCGTGGCTAATTTCTCGTTTTGCTTGTCGCGATGACAAACCATCAGCTCTGACATGTCCAGTTAGGCATTATTACCCTACGCATGCTCCTATTTTCCCCCCCCACTCGATCGAATGCTCAGGGTCATACCCTACCAGCGTCGTCCCTTGAGCGCCCTAAGTGCTCAAAATTGTCAAACTTTGACAGGCCCTAACTCAGAATCTGTGGCACCTGCAAATGATCCATTTGAACCTACGGGGCCATGAGAGGGGTCCCTACGAAAGCCTATCTCGGTTTTTCAAGTTGCCCTATAGTTTTATTAGGGCAACAATTTTTTGGTTGGCGAAAAAATCGTCAGTCTCACTCAATGGAATGTTGTTGCGTGGCCGATTTCTCGTTCTACTTGTCACGATGACGAATCGTCAACTCCGACATGTCTAGTTAGGAATTATTACCCTATGCATGCTCCTATTTTTCCCCCCACTCGATCGAACGCTCGGGGTCATACCCTACCGGCGTCGTCCCTTGAGCGCCCTAAGTGCTCAAAATTATCAAACTTTGACGGGCCCTAACTTGGAATCTATGGCACCTACGAATGTTCTGTTTGAACCTACGGGGCCATAAGAGGGGTCCCTACGAAATCCTATCTCGGTTTTTCAAGTTGCCCTATAGTTTTATTAGGGCAGCAATTTTTCGGTTAGCGAAAAAATCATCAGTCTCATTCAATGGAATGTTGTCACGTGGCTGATTTCTCATTCTGCTCGTCGCGATGACGAACCGTCAGCTCTGACATGTCGAGTTAGGCATTATTACCCTACGCATGCTCCTATTTCCCCCCCCCCACACTTGATCGAACGCTCGAGGTCATACCCTACCGGTGTCGTCCCTTGAGCGCCCTAAGTGCTCAAAATTGTCAGACTTTGACGGGCCCTAACTTGGAATCCGTGGCACCTGCGAATGATCTATTTGAACCTACGGGGCCATGAGAGGGGTCCCTACGAAAGCCTATCTCGGTTTTTCAAGTTACCCTATGGTTTTATTAGGGCAGCAATTTTTCGGTTGGCGAAAAAATCGTCAGTCTCACTCAATGGAATGTTGTCGCATGGCCGATTTATCGTTCTGCTCATCGCGATGATGAACCGTTGGCTCCAACATGTCTAATTAGGCATTATTACCCTACACATGCTCCTATTCCCCCCCCCCACTCGATCGAACACTCGGGGTCATACCCTATTGGCGTCGTCCCTTGAGTGCCCTAAGTGCTCAAAATTGTCAAACTTTGACGGGACCTAACTCGGAATCTGTGGCACCTACGAACATTCTGTTTGAACCTACGGGGCCACGAGAGGGGTCCCTACGAAAGCCTATCTCGGTTTTTCAAGTTTCCCTACAGTTTTATTAGGGCAACAATTTTTCGGTTGGCGAAAAAATCGTCAGTCTCACTCAATGGAATGTTGTCGCGTGGCCGATTTCTCGTTCTGCTTGTCACGATGACAAACCGTCAGCTCTGACATGTCCAGTTAGGCATTATTACCCTACGCATGCTCCTATTTTGCCCCCCCACTCGATCGAACACTCGGGGTCATACCCTACGCATGTGACATCCATGAAGGGATATGAAAGGATATTTTGTAAACAATCAAAAACATTTAATGATAATCAAGTTGAAGCCTTGAGATTTATGCAATATGGTTCAAGTCCAAAACTGTACCTCGAAGCCACACACTCTTCCCTCTCCCAGCATACATAGAATTTGGAAGGATTTGACGAGAGTGTTTTGATTTTACTTACGTCTTGTGTATTATAATATAGACCAATTTGCCAATGTGACATCTTCATATGAGAGAAAAGCTTCATTTTATCTCAATACAGTTGTACCTATTTCATTATTAGAAAAAATAAATAAGTTCTGCACTAAACTGTAATAAATAAATTAGTATCCTCTATATTATGGATTTGAATTGATGTTCTCAATTAGTTATTATTCCTACACCTCACACTCACAAGATTAATAATGAAATGACATTTATGATTCATCAAATGCTGACAAAGTCTAATCAAAGTTCAACTTCAAGATGTATACAACATATCATATTCAACTTCAAGATGCATACAACTTACCATATTCAAGCTCATGCCAACCACCACTTGGATATTGTTATATGTCGATTAAAGTACAATATATGTAATAAAACCATATAGTCTTACAAAAAAGCCATCATAGACCATCTATGTCGATTAAAGTACAATTCATTTGTAACAGGGGCACACTCACAATGTGAAGTTGCAAAGCCCTGTGGGAAGCATCAAAATAGAAATTTACTAATCTGACTCATACTACTGTCAAAAGCATCAAAGATGCTACTGCTAGAGAACACCATGCTCCATTGTGGAGAGAATATTAGGTGCATCTAATGTCAGCATCTGAAAATGAAAGAATGTTATTCAATTGCCAAAATCTAACTAACTTTATTTTATAAACCATTAATGAATAAAAATAGACAAGGTTACCTGAGTGAAAGTTTGATGACCACCTTGACTAGTCAATGTCAAATGTTTGATTCAATAGATCATCTGTCATGATAATTTGATCCACTGCAGATGTGTCCTGGCCACATGCATTTGAATCATCTTCATGATAATAAACACAAAAAGACCCACAATTTAATCTCATTAATGCACAAAGGAATATGTACCGTCACCAAGAGAGGGCCTTGTCAACGATGAATGAGCTAGCATGAACCTGTGTTTTTAAGAATTGTTAGTCTACACATAAATTGCATGGATGAACATAAGTGGTGTTGCAAAAATACGTCCCTTCCAATTATATTGAGTGTACTCGCTATGTGCATGCAAAAACCACGTTGCCCAAAAAAAACGTTCATCAATAGACCTGCATTTTGAACACATCCTTAATATACACTTAACAAACTTGAACATTAAGGTTTAATGATCATTGTTTGAAATGAAATGCATGATAAAAAAATAAGACACCATTAAAGACCTACTACTCAAGTGTGCCTGAAGGGTCATCTCTTTGTTTAAGAGTATCCAATATTGCTTCATGATCAACAATAGTCACTGTCCATAGCTCTTTGGTCTTCGATTTTGCTTGATGCTTCAACAACTTGAAATTTGTAGCTATAATAAGGTGTGAATACATTATAATGGTTTTGTGTCTCTCATAGTCTTCAAATGTAGGTATGCCATTCTTTCTAATCATGTATGTTTGCAACCAAGTTCCCACAACAACAACTGAACCTTTAGGATATGTGAACCCATCATCATTTGTCACTGGTTGTGTTAGCTTTTGTTTTCCCTGTACACATCGTGCCAACCAATATTCTGATCTCTCTTCATTCCCTTGCAGTGCAACAACTGCAAAAACATGTCTTGGTTGTACAAGATTTGATAGACGATCATACTTAAGTGAACTTTCCATGTCATCGTTTGACAAGGATACTGTTTGAGATAAAGGAGTTAGATAGTGGGGAACCCACGTATCAACCCACTCACTTGACTTGCACTGATCCCAATCACACTGAAGACAACTCTGACAAAAACAAGCCAACGCTCATGTCCAAATGGTCCATGTACTTGCATCTGAGCTGAGAAATGAATGCATCTTTGAAGAATCTTTAATTGTTTGACAATCCAATCTATCTCCCACTGTTCCCTCCTCAACCAACCAAAAGAATCTGCTCACTGCTGAATTAAGAGTACCTCCATGTGACAATGTTGAACTACACCAATCAACAATAGAACATGCATCAGAGAAATTTGCACCTTAAAGCCTCAATTTCTCCTTAACTAGAGCTCTCTTCAAACATGCACCTGCTCCATCATGCTCTCCCTTCCCATGCCCTACCTCAAAAAAACACCAAATATGAGGTATACGCCTCTCCACATGCATTCTACTCAACCAATAAAACATACGGGAAATCTTGAATTGACCCATACAGTTATCTGACCATATTATATGTCGGTCAATTGCAATATCTTTCTCATGCAAGAACTCAAAAAAATTCTCGAAAGAATGTTGCACATACTTGGAGGAGTGTGATCTATCATCACTCATATAAAAATGATACTCCTTGATTATCTTCCTGTCCTCTTCTGTACTATCAGGAGCATGTCTATATGTAATGTGAACAAAAATAGCAATATGGACTGAATTGTAGTACTAAGATTGTACCTCATTCTGTGGTTGCAATGTATAGTTCTCTGCAAAATCAACCACCGATACAATAGTGCCAATCAGGAAAGAGTTCTTACACATCCTGAACTGTTGATCCAACCACTGAGACCTATGGGTGTGCCTTGCATACTTGTAGAAAAGATTTTCCTTAAAATCCAAAATAAAATCAGCAATACTCACTTCTCTTGAGACTAATTCGCATCTAGAACCTTCACCTCCACTCTTCAAATTATATTTCACTGTCTCGTATCTTTTTTTCTCAACATAATTATTTCCAAACTCGTGCTCGCTGCCCTCATGAAAACATGAAACAAACTTTGACAACCCACCGCATTCTGAGCACTTCTCATTCAAACAATCATTTCTATAGAAATAACAACCATCATCTCTAGGGCATAAAAACAGATCTTGCAAGTCTCTTGATGATCTCGGAAATAGCATTGCACCACACTCCTGCAACATCTCATTAGTATGCATCATAGAATGAATATGACATAAAAGTTCATGGTACATTGAAAACTCCACATGGTACTTGCAACAACAGGTATTGCGAATCTTAAGAGGAACACAATAAAATGGTTTCAAAGATTCAAAGGCCCTTTGTGATATTTGCAAAGTTGGATGTAATTCACAAAAAAAATTGTACAACATTGTTTAGCTTGATTCCAAGAAATGTTTGGGATGTAGTGTGCGGTCTCGGTTGCCGATTCTTAATTTCAAAACGTCCTTTACATTGGGTGACACTCTAGAATTAGAGTGCCAAAATTGTTGAATCTCTTCCTTCACATTTTCAGTCAACTTTCTATCAACACGTGGAAGCCTCCCACCAAATGCCCATGTATCTTGTTGAAGTGGATCGTCAAGTCTTTGTCTTCGTGCAAGTGCTCTATCCAAAGTTTTATGGTTTATGTTAAAATCAACACAAGTTTGTCTCATTTGACAAGCCTTCCTCAATTGATGGCTTACTAAGGAGGTTGTAATCACTCTTCGAGCGGCTCTCTTATCTCTTTCTTTGGTATTCTTTCCAATAGAATTGAGAGCGTCAAATAGATTTTTGCAATAATAGAATTTCTCTCCGTCTTCTTGTTCATACAAATCTTCAATTTGTTTAGCAATGGTCTCATCTTTATCATCTTTAGAAATTGAACAAAGAGTTGGCATTGCTCGGTCAATGTCTTATTGCTAAAATTTTGGTTGAAAAGTTTTGTAGCCCACAACCGAACGGTTATTGTTGACCTCTTGCCTTCAAGATTCGCAATAATGTTCTCATCGATTTCAAATAACCATTTTGGGGTTCTTGAAGGTCTTGGATTTGGAATTTGTCTTTCATCCATGAGAGGGTCTTCATTTCTAAAGTAATTAGGTGTTACATATGGTTCACTTGGTGAGGCAATTCCACCTTCAATGTTAAAGTTTTCCACATTTTCACCTCCTATGTCAAAATTTTCCACATATTGAGCATTTTCATTATCACTTTCAACATTTTCAAAATTTTCAATATTTTCACTTTCAAAATTTACATTTTCATTTTCAATAACTTGTGGCACATTTTCAATTTCAATTTCCTCTTCAGTTGAAATAACATTAGCAATATTTAACATACCTTGTCTTCTCCTCCTATGACATTCTCTATCTCTTTCTCTATACACTTCAACTTGGTCATTTGAAAGTTTTCTTTTGCGTTTAGACTTCCGACGACTACTACTCCCCATTTCCCTCCACACATATGCTCCTTCATGATTGACAATGTAAGTTTTCACTTTAAGAATCTCCCAAAAGCACAAATTTGTCTCTAGTTGTCTGAAACCCCGTGATCCTCGACAGAAAACATAGGACCCAGATTGTCGGCCGTTGGAACCTACAGAATGGACCACAAACCCTTTTTTTCTTGGTTTTTAGCACTAAAATCGGATATCGGATTTTATCCTATATCCAATTTTTGTACAAAAATATGTGGTCCCCCAAAAAAATTCCCGTTGCCGCCATTTATGAACTAAACTGCCACATGGCAAAAATCCGATATCCGATTAAATCAGATATCAGATTTTATTGGTCATATTTAGAGGGGGAGAGAGAGAGAGAGAGAGAGAGAGAGAGAGAGAGAGAGAGAGAGAGAGAGAGAGAGAGAGAGAGAGAGAGAGAGAGAGAGAGAGAGAGAGACCCCTTAAGACACCATAGGACCCCTTAAGACACCATAGGACCCCTTAAGACATAATATGACCCCTTAGGACACAATATGACCCAAAGCGACCCAATATGGTGTCATTAGGGGTCATATGGTGTCCTAAGAGGTCATAAGGGTTCATGGGACACCATATGACCCCTATGGACACCATATGACCCCTAACGACACCATAGGACCCCTTAAGACACCAAATCATGTCATTAGGGGTCATATTGTGTCCTACGACCCCGTAAGACACAATATGACCCCTAATGACATGATTTGGTGTCTTAAGGGGTCCTATGGTGTCGTTAGGGGTCATATGGTGTCCATAGGGGTCATATGGTGTCCCATGAACCTTTATGACCTCTTAGGACACCATATGACCCCTAATGACACCATATTGGGTCACTTTGGGTCATATTGTGTCCTAAGGGGTCATATTATGTCTTAAGGGGTCCTATGGTGTCCCAAGACACCATATGACCCCTAACAACACCATAGGACCCCTTAAGACACCAAATCATAACATTAGGGGTCATATCATGTCTTACGAGGTCGTAGGACATAATATGACCCCTAACGACATGATTTGGTGTCTTAAGGGGTCCTATGGTGTCGTTAGGGGTCATATGGTGTCCCATGAACCCTTATGACCTCTTAGGACACCATATGACCCTAATGACACCATATTGTTGTGTCCTAAGGGGTCATTTTGTGTCTTAAGGGGTCCTATGGTGTAAATATGACCCCTAACGACATGATTTGGTGTCTTAAGGGTCCTATGGTGTCACAAGACACCATATGACCCCTAACGACATCATAGGACCCCTTAAGACACCAAATCATGTCATTAGGGGTCATATTGTGTCTTACGGGGTTGTAGGACACAATATGACCCCTAATGACATGATTTGGTGTCTTAAGGGGTCTGATGGTGTCGTTAGGGGTCATATGGTGTCCCATGAACCCTTATGACCTCTTAGGAAACCATATGACCCCTAATGACACCATATTGGGTCGCTTTGGGTCATATTGTGTCCCAAGGGGTCATATTGTGTCCTAAGGGGTCCTATGGTGTCCCAAGACATCATATGACCCCTATGGACACCATAGGACCCCTTAAGACACCAAATCATGTCGTTAGGGGTCATATGGTGTCCTAAGGGGTCATAGACCACAATATGACCCAAAGCGACCCAATATGGTGTCCTAAGAGGTCATAAGGGTTCATGGGACACCATATCACATAAATATCATTAAGGGTCATAGTTATGGGTCCCAAGACACCATATGACCCCTAACAACACCATAGGACCCCTTAAGACACCAAATTGTGTCGTTAGGGGTCATATGGTCTCTCTCTCTCTCTCCCCCTCTCCTTCCTTCTCTCTCTCTCTCTCTATCCCTCTCTCCCTCCCTCTCTCTCTCTCTCCCTCTCTCCCTCTCCTCGTCTCTCTCTCTCTCTCTCTCTAAAATATGACCAATAAAATCTGATATCCGATGATTTCTACCATGTGGCAGTTTACTTCATAAATGGCGACAAAGGGAAATTCTTTAGGGAACGCAAATTTTTGAACAATATCTGATTTTATCCGATATTCGATTTTTGTACTCAAATTTTCAAATTTCGGCTCAGGAATGCTTTGGTATTAGGCTTGGAAGTAACAAGCCTGGAAAGTCAACTGAAAAAACGTGTTTTTCAATATTCCTTGATTTTTCAGACTTTACACTGGTGGCTGACGACTTTTTTTGTAGCCAAAATTGATAAAACGAAAAGGGTTTTTTAAGGACATTCCCAGCTTTCCAACAATATAAGGCTTGTCTTATTTTGACTTTAGTAAATAATTACTATTTATTTTCTAATTGAATTCTGACAATAGTCCTGATTGATATACTGGTTGAAAAACACTCATAACTTTCAAATGGTATAACATTTTTTGAAACCGAAACATGCATCACATCCTATGCTTCGTCTACTATAGGGAAAAATAAAATAAAAATAAAAATTTCGTAAGGTTTTGACCAAGTTTAGGTGGTCAGACGTAGGAGTTTTTGAATTTCTGAAAAGTTGTAGTAAAAAAATCATAAATAATTATTTAATTCATAAAAAATAAAAAATAAAAATGTGTCACATCCGGACATGAGTCTAATACTTATATTATAAATATTATAAAAAAATATTAAGATTTGATTGTGATTAGGGTGGTCAGACACACGTCTACTTCTTATTTTTTTCCTAAAATTTTAGTACCACTGCATTGAAATTTGAAATTTTCATCAAATAGGATTTTTTTTTTCCAAAAAACAACTAGTAGCTTAGAAACTACATTCAATTTTCTATATATTCTCTTCTTACATATTTTAAAAATAATGTTCACAACTTATCCAAATTTTCATGTCAAATTGCATAACTTTGATTTTTCTGAAATTTCATTGCCACTTAAGGGCCTGTTTTGGCACACCATGATCCTACACATACCCTTAGGCAAGGCCCTAGACAAACCAACAACATTTTCCTCATTTTTTGTGCATTGTAGATTCAAATACAATTTTTCGATAAATTTTGAAGGTACACCTGAGCACTGAGCATACATAGATAGTGATTCCCAGAAAATTTTACTAGAAAAGGCTTGGACTATGGTGCTCAGTGCTAGTGTCCTATTTGTTTGAATTGGAACTTTGAGGGAAGGCAATTTGAAGGCTTTTGAGCCTATATCTGACATCTATTTCCACCTAGACACTTATCAGGAGTATGGCACCTAGCTTTAGTATCTAGCCATTTTGAGTTTTTCTTTCTATCATAGGTTACTCTATGCATCTCATTTCCATCTCTATAATCCTCAATTAACTTCTAGCCCTATAGCTATCTATTTATGCTATTTTTTTGTCAATTTCCTAGCATTTTACCTTATTCTTGCATTTTCTCATCTAAATCATTATCCAATTATCAATAATCAAAAGGGTAATAATCAACCACAGTGCCCAATTCTCCTAAAAGGCTAAAGTTGGACCTAATTGGTTATTCCTCAATGAATGTTGAAAATGACGAATGAATAAGTTTCTAGTTTACCTTCTAGGCTTAGAATCCATTTTCATTCATTTCAAATTGTAAGATTCTCAAAGAGTTATGAATAGGTCACTCTTGTGATTATTTGAATTTGAATTTTTTGTTGTTGTGATGCATATACTTGTATTTCTAAGGATCAAAATTCTAAATTAGAGCCCAAATCTAAGAAATATATATATATATTTATATGGCGATAGATTTTAGGGATATAGATTGTGAGATCCTACTATCCACAAAATCATCATTAGCTGAAAAGTAGTATTTGATGAATCTTCTCTAACAAAATTAGACATTGTAGAAGTTGATATGAAATAGGAACAAGCACCACAATATCAACAATTTCAGTTGGAAACTCATCCATATTTAGAAAATAGGGAGCAAGAAGAAGCTTCTAAAGATTAAGATGTGGATGCAAAAAATATATAAGAAAATTGTAAAGCGGAAAATCGCGATCGAACCCTAGTTGCTCTCCCCTCTTCCAACTCCAAGGAGAGAGAAGGGAGATTCACTAGGGTTGATGGTTTTCACTTAAGGGAGAGACTTTACATTCAAAAGAGGGGTTGAAACCCACAAGATCCAATCCCACACAATGCAAGATTGGATGCTAAATGTGTTTCAAGGGTTAAGAAAGAAAGGCTACCCTCTTTTGTAAAGAATGTTGATAGAAGAATTAAGCTAGGAATGCATAGAAAGTGACAAAGATTCGCTTATAAACTGAGATAGGGATATAGGATGAAGCTGTGGACCTGGAATTAGCAGTAAAATGTCGATACGGCGCTGTCCTGCAAATTTGAGCAAAAGTTGACGGGACGATGGCGCCCGACGTGCACACGGTCCTCCGAAAAATCCGCGAAACGAAGGGGGATCTGTTCGTCTCTGCACGAGGATTCCAGATCTTCAATTTCAGCCGCGTACTTGCAACCTACACATAGAAAAGCGAAGACGAATGGGGGGTTAGGGATTAGGGGTTTGCCTTTAGGTCAAACCCCGGTTTTGGAATTAACCAAGAAATGAGAAATTGATGTAAATGTAAATGTATGTAATGTAAAACAAGTACTAATACCTTGTTGTAAGGATGTTTGTATCCTTATGTGCGAAGGTATAGATGTTGTTGTTTGTTGTATGTTGTATGTTGTAGCATGTAATGTGTTGTAAGTGATCTCCTCTTCAATGGTTGAATCCTTGTCTTGAATGCAACACTTAGCCTTGAATGGAGACTTGGAATGAATGCTTGAATGCTTGAATGCTTGAGTATAGTTTCCACGCTTTTTCCATCATATATCCTTCTTACCCAATGGGAGAGGCAAATGTAGTTTATATACTTGCCAATTAGGGTTAATAGACTGATTTTCCCGACCTTAGGCCGACTAGGAAAGTTAATTTTCAATTTGCAAACATAAAGACCCGAAGTCCAAAAGAGACCGGGCCTAAAATAGGACCCAGGGACCAGGGCGCTGGGCGCCATGGTCCTGGGGACCAGGGCACTGGGCACCCTAGTCCTGAAGGACCAGGGCGCTGGGCACCATGGTCCCACTTCTAGGGGCAGCAGGGTGCAAGGAGGATCAGGCCAGGGTGCTGAAAAATGCAGTTTTTGATGTCATGAATCAAGTTTCGGGGTCTCCATTCAGGTTCAGTGTTGCGCCGCCATCGTGAAGACCCAAATGCAGTTGAAATTGCAAGTGTCGCAATTTTAGGACGCTACAAAAATATGAAAATACCACAACCATCTCTAAGGAGATCTACACGAGTCAGAAATCCTCCTAAAAGGTATGATCATTTTGTTTCATAAATTGCTTTGATTTTTAATGATGGGGAACCAAGTTATTATTAGGAAGTGATGGATGGCACTAAAAATACTAAATTGAAAATAGCAATAAAATAAGAAATGGACACCTTAGAGAAGAACAAAATATGAGACTTGGTAGAACTTTCAAAGGGTAGGAAAGTTGTTGGTTGCAAATGGGTCTACAAATTGAAGAAGGGTGTTGATGATAAAATTGAAAGGTACAAGGCAAGATTGGTAGAAAAAGGATATTCTCAGAACCTGAAGGTATTTATTTTCATAAAAAAAATTCACCTATTGTGAAGGTTGTTTCTATTCAGGCTGTGTTAGAATAGTTGCATGTTGCTTGATCTTGATTTAGAGCAACTAGATGTTAAAACAATATTTTAACATGGAGATTTGGATAGGGACACACACACACACACATCGAACAACCAAAAGGGTTTGCTCAAGATTGCAATAGAAAATTTTCTTGCAAAATCAATAAGTTATTGTATAGCTTGGAGTAGTCACCTAGGTAATGGTAAAAGAAGTTTGATTCCTTCATGGTGAGCCAAACCTTTACGAGAAGTGAGTATGATCATTGTGTTTACTTTAAAATTTTGAAAAATATTTTATTCATTACCTTGGTGTTATGTTGATGATATGGTTGTAGCAAGAAAAATCATTACTAAAATTAGTAAGTTAAAGGCTCATTTGGCTAGGATGTTTGATATGAAGGATCTAGGAGCAACAAAAAATTTTGGGCATAGAAATACATAGAGATAGGGAGTACATGATAAGATTTGGTTATCACAACCAAAATATGTGGAGAAGATCCTCATAAGATTTAGTATGAAAAATGTGAAACTGGCACATATCCCTTTAGCTCCCCATTTTAAGCTTTCTTCAAATTTATGTCCTACTAATAAGGAAGAAAATAATTATATATGTCTCATGTGTTGTATGCTAATGTAGTAGGAAGTTTAATGTATGTGATGGTATGTACAAGACCAAATGTTTCACATGCAATTGGTGTTGTCAGTTGATACATGCCAAATTGAGTTAAAGAACATCAGGCAATGGTGAAATGAGTGGTTTGGTATATTAGAGGAACAAGTGATTATTGTATCACCTATAATACTTGTAGTGATTTTATGTGTGGTTATGTTGATTCATATTTTGCAAGTGACTCAGACAAAAGGAGATCTACTTTAGCATATGTCTTTACCCTTGTAGGAGGACCTATTTGTTAGATGCCAAAGCTTCCAGAAACAATTGCTATATCCACACCTGAGGTAGAGTATATGGTTTTCTCACATGCATGTAAAGATACAATTTGTTTCAAGGGATTTTTGGGTGAGTTTAGAAAAGTTCAGGACATAGTGACTATATTTTGCAATAGTCAAAGTGTTATCCATTTGGCTAAAAATCCACATTATCATAGTAATACCAAGCATATTGAAATTAAGTACCATTTTGTAAGATAGGTATCGATATAGGTGGAGTAACTCTTGATAAATTTCATACACTAAAAAATTGTGCTAATATGTTTACTAAAGTAGTACTACTAGAGAAGTTGAGTTGAAGTTTGACTTCTCTTGACTTGCAGAAAAGGTGATGAATGGGTATGGGTAGGTATCAGGTAAATTGTTGTCAAGGTGGAGAAAGTTGGATAATGACAACAAGATAATATTAAGAAAAAAACAAACACGATCTTATCTTTTAGAAAAATAGTTTTTTTCTTTAAGAGGAAATTCCTAATTTCTTTAAAGGAATAAAACTGATTTTTTCTATATTTGATGGTGGTTGTTATCTTGAGAATATCATATATTTCTTTTGCCTTGAAGCAAAAGTAATTGAATTATATTTGCAATTACAACTATGATAGCAACATTTCTGAAGATCATAATTAGTTTTCTCCGAGTAATAAGAATGTTTATACCTTTCTCAGTAGATGTTTCCTTGACATATTATCATAATTAGTTTTCTTTGAGCAATAAGAACGTTTATACCTTGCTCAGTAGATGTTTCCTTGACATATTATCAAGGTTTTACCATGTAAATGTGTGTCTTATTTGTTATTTTATTTTTGTATCACATTTTTTTTCAATATTTATTTGCAACTAATGTGTGCTATACTATTTATTATATTATGAGTTTATGCTTTCACTTCCACAACAAATCCATATCCAATCAAGTTATATAATAGAACAATATCATCACAAGAAATTATCCCAAAAAATAAAAAATAAAATATGTTACAAAAAACATAGGTGAATTCTTAATATTTCTTGATAAATAATTATAGTAGAGGATGATAGATTAAAATCACAAGCCAACCATACTCCTAGAAAAGTATCCAATTAGTTACATTAAGACATGCACTATAAAAATGAGTCATATACCAAAATAATGAAAAGATGTGAAAAGTAACAAAATAAATCTAGGATTAAATTCTAAGTAAATAATTAAATAATCCATGAGCATGCAATCATGAAAACAAAGATAAAAATTATAGCATAGACATTTAAAAATAAAAAATCTAATTATAAAATTCAAATATTATATTCTTCAACAAGAAATTATGAATTAAATGTACTAATGTCTCTCCAACACTCTAATATATTTTGTTCACATTTATTGATTAATTAAAATTCAGAATATAATATAATTTTAAATTATATAAATTAATCATTACAATTAAATGTACACATCAAAATGAATTTTGATCACATTGATTAATTAAGTGAAACTCAAAATGTAATATAATTTTAAATTTAATAAATTAATAATTACAGCTAAATGTTCATTTGATCACATTTCTTAATTAAAAATTAAAATATAATATAATTTTAAATTTAATAAATTAATAGTAACAATCAAATGTACATCAAAATGATGTTTACTTTTAGATTGATACACTATATGACTTTGATATCAATATTTCATATTTCAGATCATACTCAATGATACATCAACCTGCTAAATAGACATTACTTAAATATAATGATATGATTAATAGCCATCACCTATGTGGACCAAAATCAAATATCATTAAACTAATAAGATGCATAGTAATCCTTTCACCAGATACTCACCCAGTAAAAAATCAAATATCATTAAACTAATAAGATGCATAGTAATCCCTTCACCATATTCAACAAAAATGACTTCATTACCTACTTTGTTAACTTCGCTTCCAATGGGTAGGTAAGGCAGGTACAAACTTTCAAAGTTTTTCTATAAATTTTTTAATCAACACATTCCGGAATATTCTCTAAAACAAAAACAGCGATGACCAAATCTATGAGCAGAATTATAAAACATCCATAACGACATTTAAAGCCGTTTAAATTCTGATCATTAGTCAAGGGTTCTTCTGCAACACAATCGAGAATTTTTCGCTCAGCCTGAAATGGAAGAAGTAAAGATTGGAAGAAAAGTTATGGTAGCAGTTGATGAAACAGAGGAGAGCATGTACGCATTAGAGTGGGCTCTGGATCACCTCATAATTCCAGGGGATTCTCCAGCCTCTGACAAACTTATTCTCATGCACGCACAACTCCCTGCTGGAGCAAATACTCCACTTACAGGTCATGGTAATGTAAATATTTCAGGTCTCTTATGTGTATTTATGCTCTGTATTTGTTTTCGTTTGCCTTTGCCGAAACTTTTTCAGTTTTGTTTGGGGTTTGCAGTTGCATTTTTAGGCCATGGCAATGCAAAAGTTTTAGCTCTTTTATTTGTATTTAACTTCTGTATTTGTTTTCTTTTGCCTTTGCCTAAGAATTTTCAGTTTTGTTTGGGGTTTGCAGTGCATTTACAGGCCATGGTAATGTAAAAGTTCTAGCTTTCTTATGTGTATTTGTCCTCTGTATTTGTTTTCTTTTGCCTTTGCCTAAGAATTTTCAGTTTTGTTTGGGGTTTGCAGTTGCATTTACAGGCCATGGTAATGTAAAAGTTTTAGCTTTCTTATGTGTATTTGTCCTCTGTATTTGTTTTCTTTTGCCTTTGCCTAAGAATTTTCTGTTTTGTTTGGGGTTTGCAGTTGCATTTACAGGCCATGGTAATGTAAAAGTTTTAGCTTTCTTATGTGTATTTGTCCTCTGTATTTGTTTTCTTTTGCCTTTGCCTAAGAATTTTCAGTTTTGTTTGGGCTTTGCAGTTGCATTTACAGGTCATGTTTTGGACATACTGGAGAGAAGAGAGGCTACCAATTCCAGGCAAATTTTAACGCGTGCCAAAGGAATTTGCGAGAAAAGAAATGTACGAGGAATCGATTTCGTCTGTGTTAAATTTTCAGTGCTTGGAGAAATCTCAGGTCTTAAGGATATTTTTTTCCCCCTTTTTTGTTTGAATTTCAGGTTGCAGTGGAGAGTAAAGTGGTTGAAGGAGAAGCCAAGTATGCGATATGTGAGGCGGTTAACCAAATGCGGGTGGATCTACTCGTGGTAGGAAGCCGTAGTCATGGAGCCATTAAGAGGTTGGGATATTCTTCCCTTTGTTTTGTTATATTTTATTTACGTCTTCCAAGTAGATGAAAGACTATTAGAAAGTCTTCTCTGTCCGTGATTAATGTTAGGCAAAGATGTAGGTCCAAAGCTTTTTTTCTTTCAAAACATACCAACATATTTGTAATATGACGTACAGATTTACAGTAACAAAACAAATTCACAGCCATAAATTCTTACATTATTTATTTTTCTTCCTTCATTGTACTAGGAAAGTTTATATGGTGGTTAGTTCAGGTCAATTTGATGTTTTATTAGGATTTAATTATATATTTTTTTATGATACCTAAACTTGATGTTTGGAGAAATTTTATAGTTAAATGTGTTTAGGTCAAAGTGCTACAGTAACTTACCAAAAAGTCTTGATGCTTTGCTTTAGTAAGTGTCATTTAAGTGGACTATTCAAATTCATGAGGGATGAGTTGTTACGAACCATTGCTCATTAAATGTATTTGTGTCAAAGTAATACTAATAACTTGTTATAATGTCTTGATACTTCACTTTTGTGAGTGTCATTTAGATTGAATAAGTCCTAAGTGGACCACTCATGTCATACTCATGAAGAATGAGTTGTTATGAATCATCTCATTAAATGCGTTTGGGTAGAAGTAGTAGCAACTTACTATAAAGTCTTGATACTTCACTTTTGTGAGTGTCATTTAGATGCAATAAGTGCTAAGTGGACCATTTATATTCACGAGGGATGAGTTCTTGAGAACCACTACTAATAGAATAAGAGTCAATAAAAAAACATCACATAAGAAAAATATCATTTCTAAGAAATAGCCTATTAAGAGGAATAATTTTATAATCGAACAAAACTTAGAATGGTTAAGATAAGGGATAGTGATATTGAATTTAAAAAGAAAAATAAATAATAAAAAAATATAGTATATAGATATTTAATCAAAATGATTAATAATCATATAATTAATAAGTTTAGATTGATAATATTATTTACTTTTAAATTTAAATAAATAGGAATAATGACACTTAGCTCTCAACTTGATTATAAGAATGTGATAAATATAGTCAATTGATTTGCCAATTTATTAGTGTTCTAGAAATTATTAGACAAGCATTAGTGTCATTCAATTTTCTATTTAATGTTTTGCTTTAATTTCACATATGCAAAATTGACTATGATAACTACAACTTTGAACTCTGCTAGTGAATTTGAAACCTATGTCTAAAATGATTTGCACAAAAAAAAAAAGTTTAGAACTTGCTTGTCTTGATGTTTAGAATTTGCTACTTAAATGGATAGTGTTGATAAACAATGTTTAGGAGTTTGCTAGGCAAGAAATGTTCTTCTTTGTTCAAACCATTGTTGTGGATTCAATTGTTGGTGCAAATAATCTAAAATAGTAAGCAAATGTGCAATTATGTCTAAGGTGTTGATTTAAGTTAATGATGTATGGTGTTAATGCTCAAGATAATGCTTTAAGATGTTCTTCTAGGTTCCAAATGGATCTTTTTGTTAGGAATGGGATTAAAAAACATTATACCATATCATAAATGTAAAAATAAAATATAAAGATAACACAAAACACAAACACAGATATATGTGGTTCACTTAATATGGGCTACACCCACAATGGAACCGTTAGTCCTTTCTTCTATTCCATCAAACAAAATGAAGGGATACAACCTACAATACATATTTTATAACTTCCTCTTCTCTCTATCACATTCTCCATTTATGATACAAAGTATGTAATACAATACCTACACATAAAGGGGTTTGCCTTCTAGGGCAATAAAATACCAACATAATCTTTATAGTTAGATTTATGACCTAATGATAAATGGTCTAGATTTGCAATATATATATATATATATATATATATATATATATAATGTGGCTTTTGGTGAGAATTTTTTCTGTTACTTCCATTTCCAAGATATTGTTTTAGCAAGCATTACCGCACTACGAATCTTCCCAAAACATGGTTAATGCTCCATCATGTATGTCCCAATTACGATAGTTTGAAATGAGGGATCTGTAGTCTTGCATAAAGTTCCAAATTATTGTGCCCCGGGTGCATTTGTAGTGGTCAAAATGTTGGAATCCTCATTATCCTCTAAATATTTTTGTTGCAGGATTCAAGCCCGATTGAGATGTGGCTCAAGAAATATTCTCCATAATAGTTTAGCTTCCATTATTATGTTCTGAATTTTTTGTTGTCTAATGCCAACACCCCCTAATTCTTTGGATTTGCAAACTTTATCCCAGACAATGAGTGCAATATTGTCTTCTTCTTAATTGCCTTGCCAAAAACATTTCCTCAAGGAATGATTTATCTTTTGGTTAGCCCCTACAAATAATGAGAGGCATGACATTATATATATATGGATAGTGGATAAGATTGCCTTCAACATTGTGATATGCCCCGTGCATAACAATCACCGACCTTTCCAAGAGGTTGCTCTATTTGAATTCTCCTCTTAGAGATTACCCCACAACTTTTTTGATCTCACTCCCTTGTCCAAAGGAATCCCAAGGTAAGAGCAGGCAAGAATCCCTTTCTTATAGCCTAGTACTCTTAGAATTTCTTGTTATTTCCCTGTGTAGCGTCCTAAAATTGCACCCCTTGCAATTTTGACCACATTTTGGGTCCTCACCTTATCGGTCTCATCCCTATGCTTGATTGGGACCTGTTTATGCCTCTTTTATGCAATCAAACTTCATTTTTCACCTTGTACCTTGCATGGCCACCTTGTTCCTGCCCCAAAATAGGGCGTGGGGCCTTGGGATCCCCTAAAGGGGACCTATCTTAGCCCCTCTCCCTTGGACCTATCTCAAATATGAGCAGGAAATGAATCCCCTATGTCGGCCTTTGTCAAAAAATTAAACAATATTTGACAATAGGCAAGTATATAAGGAGGTCTTCCTCTCCCATTGAGCATAAGAATCCATCATCATAAGGTGAGAACACGATAATGATCACAAGGTAAGGAGACTACATCAAGCATTCATCATCTAGCATTTCTCAATGTTGCATATTCTTCATCTATCCATTGGAGCAACATTACATCTATGTAGGGGAAAAAAAGCGAGACTAGGCTAACATGTCCTAATCCTACCTTTTGACACACATTGTGGAATACGAAAGAGCCTAGAGGTATCACACAATTGACTACTTCTTTTTGTGGAAGAGAGAGCCACGGGCTACCTATTAGGATTTCTATTCCTTTGTTGTAATTGAAAGATAAAATGATGCAAGTTCAATCCCTAACCCCAAAGTGCAAGTATGAACTAATAACAAGATTGCAGAATTGAACTTAAACTATGAAAAGCTGTAAACACAAGGACAAGACAAGAATGCAAATGCGTACCCGGAGTCAAAATCTGAGTGGAAATGTTCGGGACCGGAGCGCGGGCGCCACTGTTCTGATTCTGCCCCTGAAATTGCTCCTGAAACTGTTGTTTTGCAACCTGGAAAACTGTCCGAACTGCCGAAAACTTGCTGTCTGATAGGGGGACCAGGGCGCCCAGCGCCTCTGTCCCAGGGACCAGGGCGCCCAGCACCCCTGTCCTGGCAGGACCAGGGCGCCCCACGCCCCTGTCCTGGTCTTTTGTTCTGAAACTTGGTGTGTTGTTCAGTCTCCGTCTGCTTCTTCTGGATCTGCAACTTGCGGCGTCATCTGAATCCTGAAATCTGCACTTATATCTGAAAAGGTGTTTTGGGCGGCTATATAGGGTTTTGCCTTAGTCAAACCCCCACTTTGGTGATTTCCACCTCCACGAATAGCCAAGTTGTATTGTAAAAGTAATGTGTGTGTAGACTTTGTGTGTGTGCAAGGTCCTAAAATGCAAGTAAGCAAACTAGAGCAACCTAGAAAGTAAACCCTAATTGCTTGTAAATGATAATGTAAATGCTCCAAATCAAGATGCAAAGTGATCTAAAGCATGAATGCAAGTGATATAATGAGACTTATGCAAAGACATGAAAACAACATGAAATCATATCCAACCCCAAGGGAGGGGTACAAGCCAATCTTCAGTCGGTGATCCCTTATTGCTCTTCAATGCCTTCAAAGCCCTAAGTGGATGAATGAAATTGATGAATGCTTGATGGATGAATGTTGAATGTTGCTGAAGTCTTCAAAGATTTGCTTTTTCGCTGCATATGAGGTTCTTGAAAACAAAATTTCGATCCCTTCAAATGAAGAAAGAGAACTCTTATGTATGAAACCCTAGGTCTTACTTTCAACTTTTGGCCGACCTAGAGATTGAATCTCCCGCCAATTTCTTGGGGTTAAGCTTTATTTTATGATTGGATCGCGCTCCTAAAATTTTGAGAAAAATGTCCGGGACCGTGTGCACTCCGGGCGCCATGGTCCCGACAACTTTTCACCAAATTTTTAGGGCCGTCAGATATGATGATTTTAGGGAGAATCCCGAAGTTACAGGTGATTTCGAGATGTTTTGACCCTCGAAATCAAGCCCCCAAATTCAAAATAAGATTTAATTAGGGTTTTTGATTAAATGATGTATTGGAGGAATAAAATGAAAGGGGGCACACTTTAATGAAAGGGCCCAACTTTATGATGTGGAGGACGATGAAATAGGACCTTAGACCTAATTAATTTGATTAATTAAGTGCTAAAGGAGAAATGCGATGCAAAATGCAAACTGCGCCAAGGCGGGTGCTAAACTAGGTGTGAAATTGTACTGCTTTAGCAAGTGCGTACAATTTACGACGCTACATTTAGCCCCCACTTTAGCGGTCATATGAGTACTACGTGCATATGCAAGCTAAAGTACAGGAAAGTAAACATTATTTGAAAAAGGATATATTTATAAGTCTGTCGAACGAAGCCCCCAGCGGTATTTGTAGTACACAGTTAGGAACCGCACCCTACAAAACACACGTTAGATCACAAAATCACCTAATGCTTATTAAGGAAAGCGATGAAATTTGCGAGTAGCTATATGCCCCCCTGTTGCGGCTTGCTTATTAGGGAGGTGAAACAGGGTAGCATGTTTACTTACGACAAATTGTGTGAGCGATTATTGATGAGAGATGTTCACTACAAAGGTTTCATCAGAGCACATTTTGGAACATCAAGGGAGTAAGGGAACGAAAATACTATTCCTACACAACAAACGGTTCGAAAATCGCATCTCCCAAACTCAAGTTATGATGAAATGAGTGATAGAGGAAAATTAGGGTTTTGAAAGTAAAGGTAAAGGAATGAAAGTATATACCTTGAAAGTGACTATTGCATTTGTCACTTTGTTGATTTCTGAGTATTGTTCATTGCAGCGAAGCCCACATAGCCATCATCATGCCTTCACGATGACCGGAGTGTCCCACGAGGATTGAGATCATGCGAGAAGCCGTGATCGACGACGAGCCACTGGACGAGGTGAGTGGACTAAACTTTGACTTTGATTTTCTGCATTTTCGTTGACTCTGATTTTCTGTGATCGAATGCGGGCCCTGGAATCTGACCCTGGGTCCCACCCAGGGCGCCATGGTCCCTGAAGGGCGCCGTGGTCCTTTCAGGGCGCCATGGTCCCTGTGGGGCGCCATGGTCCTCTCAGGGCGCCATGGTCCTAATCAGGACTTGGCGAGGGTGAGCTTTCGATGTTCGACAGTTTTTGCTTTTGGCACAAATGATTGTGATGATTGATTATTGATTACATTGATGTTTTCTGCATTGCAGGGTCTCCCATACATGAGAGAGCATACGGTGAGGCAGATTCTTCGCAGTTTGCGAGATCAGATTCCCTGGCTGACTCAGGCAGAGAGAGACACATTATCTATAGTAGGTTTGTGGTATATGATCCTTATGCTGGCCATTCGATTCCATCCTGCGATGCTGATGTCGCTTATGGAGCGATGAGATCCTGACACATGCACATTCCAGCTTTTAGTAGGGGAGATGACAGTGACACTTGAGGATGTGTACCGCATACTTCGCCTACCGATCAGAGGAGCTACCGTGACATATGCGACCGATCGGTCAGCAGAGGATCATCAGAGGGAGCAGGTATACTGCATAGGGATAGTCATGCCGAGTGAAACGAGAGGTCGCATCATGGTCAGTTGGCTCTTACATCCTACAAGAGAGGTGCCCCTCATGAGACGTCTTATGATTGCCATAATTGCACTAGCTATCTGCCCTAACGGGCGAGGTACGCACATGCATGGGGGTCTCACATGGTGCATCAGGGCTATGGAGAGACATAGGAGAGTATATGCCTGGGGTCGGAGTATGCTTGCACATCTCTATCAGGACCTCGAGGAATATGTTTTTGGATAGGGTTGCATCTTGATGACATGCACACTTCTACAGGTGTGGATATTTGAGCACTTTACATGCACTAGGCCTGTCGGCTATCCGATGAGTGCGGCTAGCGAGCGACCTAGGGTATTTGCTTATCCACTTACTAGCGAGTGGAGATTTGGGGATCTACTGTATTGGAAATTGACATTTGATAGATTGACAGTTGAGGTGACTATATGGAGACCATATCTGCGGATGCACAGATGGGATGGGATGGAGAGACAGCTAGCATGCTTACAAAGGAACCGCCTACTGAGAGGACGATATCCACATATCATAGTCCCATTCTATTTTGACCGAGTATGGAGGCAGTTTGGGCTAGAGCAGTGTGTTCCAGCCGATGTACCCATCTACACTCGACACTCACGAGTCCTTCCCAGACCCAGAGCAGTAGCGAGACCTACGATAGATGATATCGAGATCACAGATATAGAGGGGTCCGACCAGGATGTGGTTATTGATTATGCCGCAGATCTCGGAGCATAGCGCAAGTATCTTTCCTGGTTTGTGAGGACATACCCGGGGCCTATCTTTCCACCAGATCACCTGACAGGCCATCCAGGTCCATGGAGACATGGAGACCGAGATGAGGATTAGGGATCCAGATCGGAGGAGCCAGAGGAGAGAGAGGGTCATGAGGAGGTAGGAGGTCCTGATCCGCCCATAGGAGATCGGCCTAGTGTCGAGGAGGAGGAGGAAGGAGAGGAGGATGACACAGATAGAGATGATGATGAGGAGAACGAGGATGCGGATGAGGACGAGGATGACGAGGAGGAGATTAGAGATGATGAGGAGGAGTCAGATGCAACTCCTCACCATTCAAGAGATGATACCATAGCCTTAGATCCTCCCGTTATTCCCCAAAAGGGGGAACACGAGGCGATACGGGGACCTGTACCCATCGTGCACAGATCATTCGAGCGTGGGGAGCCTAGTAGTTCCCAGTCACAGATGCTACCATATCACGATCCTTACTGGCGTGAGGGAGATCCAGGTATAGTAGGTTTATATTGATTGATTAATGTTTTGATAATATAAAATGGTACTAACACAAAATCTGTTCTACTGCTACAGCTAATGTGCAGGAGTGGTGTTCCTTGATCCAGCAAGCAGTGACAGATATTTCCATGACGACACAGATCCCTAGTTCCTCACAGGTTGCTTATAGACCTCAAGGGAACGCGGGTCGGCATGATAATTTGTTTTTCCCATTTTGAGTACAAGTGGAAATATGGAGGGAGAGAGAGCGAGCTCTATCAGAGGACCTTCAGCGGGCACAGCGTGATCTAACAGCAGCTCAGGCTGAGGCTACCTCGTATCGCGCGATTCTTATGGATAGGGATCATAGGAGTTCTTCTCGGAGTCACTCACGATCTATATCACGCTATACACCTATGGGTCCACCTTCACGGCCAGATCAGGAGGGAGCATCTAGTCGTCACTCTCCAGCCACTAGCCCTAGGGATAGGAGATGATCTTATGATGTAGGGTAGGTCACATTTTGGATGTATAGTGACCTACCTTTGTATATTGATCCACACACACACACACACACACACACACACATATATATATACATGCTTCTTTGTCTCAAACGTGTTATCTTTAAAGCCTAAAACAATGTGTGTTTTGCTTTGATTAAGGCTAACACATTTGGTAGATTTACATGTATGTTCTGAATTTAATTTCCATGTGATTGATTTCTCAATGCTCCATGATTAAATTGATACATGTGTGACTTAATTAAAATATTTGATCAAGTACTACGTTGATGATAGGGAAGAAATATGTGTTAAGCTTAAGAATCATATAACTAATGTGATTTAATTTGAATTTAAACACAACATGACACAATTCAACTTAACACATAAAAACATTGTATAATATGCCAACATAATGAAAATGTAAATCTTTTGCAATTTACATAAATGAATTCAAGACAAACTAGAGAGTAAAGAAACACGCTTGTCAGGAACAAAGCAATATAGATTAAACAACATATCATTTAATTTTAATTGCTCTAACAAAGATATGCTAACGTATTATCCAATTTTGAAGAATTGAAAAGGAAATAGATGAATGATAAGGAATGAGGAATTAAGCATAGTATCTACGCAAGTGCATAGCGTTTATAGGTTCTTTAAGAGGCGTACTGTCTACATCCACTATTTTGTAAGCACTTGATCCATAATCTTCAATAACAATATACGGTCCGAGCCAATTAGGACTAAATTTTCCCTTTTCTTCAGGTAAGACATTCACATTGCGCTGATTCTCATAGAGAACTAAATCACCTACTGAGAAGGAACGTTGAATAACCTTATCATTATAGCTTCGTTGTAGAGTTTTGTGATACGCTTGAATATGCTCAAGAACATTTATACGCTGTTCATCTAGCATCTCAAGCTGTTGAAGTCTTTGCTCTCTATAAGAGTCATCATCTACTATACCTTTGAGAGAAACTCTAAGTGATGGAATCTCTAATTCTAAAGGCATAATAGCATTAGCACCATAAACAAGATTATAAGGGGTAGTTCCTGTAGCAATTCGTACACTCGTTCGGTAGGCCCAAAGAGCATAGATTAGCTGAGTACTCCAATCCTTACCATGCTTATTCACGGTTTTGCGAAGAATTTGTTCAATTATTTTATTGGATGATTCGGCTTGACCATTTGATTGAGGATAGTATGGTGTAGAAAATCGATGTTTGATATGATATTTCTCGAGGAATTTCTTCACGTCTTTGTTCTTAAATGATGTCCCATTATCTGAGATTATAGTAGAAGGTATCCCGAATCGAGAAATAATGTTTTCTAGAAGAAATCGACAAATCATGTCAACAGTAGTAGAGCGAAGAGGAACAACTTCTACCCACTTTGTAAAGTAATCTATTGCGGTTATAATGAAAGTATGTCCTTGAGATGAAGGAGGAGAGATTTTACCGATGAGATCCAACCCCCATGCAGAGAAAGGCCAAGAGGCTACTTGAGAACGGAGTTCTTGGGCAGGAGCATGAATCAGATTATTGTGTTGTTGACATTGATGACATTTCTTAACAAATGAAAAAGAATCATTCTGCATAGTTTGCCAATAATATCCCATACGAAGCAATCTTTGAACCAAGGATTTGCCTCCAAAATGCCCCCCACAGGCACCTGAATGTGCCTCTTCAAGAGCAACAGGGATTTCCGATTTGTTAAGACAACGAAGGAGAAGACCATTATAACCCCTTCGGTAAAGAACATTAGAAAAAATGATATATCTAGCAGACAACTTGCGGATTCTAGCCCTAGTATTTCTATTGGCGGAATCAGGAAAGGTACCATCGGTCAAGTATCTTACGATATGCGAATACCGTTCATCTGAGTCTATAAAGTCGCAACATGTCACTAGGCTAGAATCATCTACAATAGCTGGAGAAATCAGGTTGTGAATAACAAATTTAAGATCAACCACAGGGTCCTCTAAAGATACAAGAGAAGCCATACATGCCATTGCGTCCGCATGTCGATTATTTTTTCGAGGAACAGGTCCCATGGTATAAGAATCGAAATTTTGTAACAAAGAGATAGCAAGGTCTTTATATTGTGATAGTTTGTCTTGTCTTGCTTGATACGGTCCTGTTACTTGTCTTATAATTAATTGAGAATCTCCATAAATATGTATGTGTTTTATATTCAAAGCCAAGGCTGCTTTTATTCCTGCTATAAGAGCCTCATACTCGGCAATGTTATTGGTACATAGGAAATTGAGACGATAAGATAAGGGAATGGATTTCTTTGTAGGAGAAATTAGAACAACACTTGCCCCCGATCCCGTATGACACTTAGAGCCATCAAAGTACAGCTCCCAAGTTTCATCTTTCTCTGTACATAGAATGAAGTCGTCAGGAAAAGACTCAAGGTTAGGGAAGGAAAAAGGTGAAGGGGCCTCAACTAAGTGATCGGTCAACGCTTGGCCTTTAATTGCTTTTTGTGAAACAAATTTAAGGTCAAATTCGGTTAACATCATAACCCACTTAGCTAGGCGCCCTGATAAATCAGTTTTAGAGAAAAGATGCTTCAGAGGATCAAACTTTACCATGACGTGGACTTCTGAATTTAAAAGATAATGTCTCAATTTCTGAGTCGCAAACACCAAGGCCAAACATTGTCTTTCTATCGCAGAATATCGGGTCTCATAATCGAGTAAGGTACGACTTATATAATAAACCGGACACTCCTTACCCTCTTTATCATATTGTGCCAGTAATGCTGCGAGAGCATGAGAGGAAGCAGCTATATAAAGAAGAAAGGGCTTAGAAGGTTTGGCGGGTTGAAGGATAGGAGGATTAGCCAAATATACCTTTAAATCTTCAAATGCTTGCTGACAATCTTCATTCCATTGAAAAGTGATATTTTTTTTGAGAAGTTGAGTAAAAGGAAAAGTACGATCCGCAAGTTGAGATACGAACCTACGAATAGCCTGAATCTTTCCTTGTAAGCTTTTGAGTTGAGACACATTTCTAGGAGGTGGCATGTTGATAATAGCATCTATTTTCTTAGTGTCCACCTCAATCCCACGATGCGAAATTATGAATCTTAATAGTTTTCCACTATCCACACCAAAGACACATTTTCGGGGATTCAAGCGCATGTGATATTTACGAATTTTTTCAAAGATTTGACGAAGGATCTTAATATGATCTATACGGAGAATGGATTTGGCTAAAATATCATCAACATAATCTTCTAAAATCTTATGCATGTAATCATGAAAGATAAGGGTCATCGCTCGTTGATAAGTTGCGTCAGCGTTTTTAAGTCCGAAAGGCATCATTACCCAACAAAACGTACCCCAAGGAGTGGTGAAAGCAGTTTTGAATTGATCTTGATGATTAATGAAAATTTGATTGTATCCTGAAAAACCATCCATGAAGGATAACAAAGCATGTCCTGCTGTAGAATCAACTATCATGTCAATGTTTGGGAGGGGAAAATCATCTTTCAAAGAAGCTTTATTTAAATCTCAAAAGTCAGTAAACATTTTTATTTTATTATCTGGTTTAGCCACAACGACAATATTTGAAATCCATGGGGAATAATCAATAGGGCGGATAAATCTAGCCTCCAATAATTTTTCAATCTCAGCCTTAACAAGCAAAGCTACCTTAGGATTCATTTTTCGAATCTTTTGTTTCACAGGCTTAACATCGGGAACTAAGACAATATTATGAGTAACAATCTTAGGATCTATACCAGGCATGTCAGAATATGTCCAAGCAAAGATCTCGGGGAATTCCTGCAATAAATCTGCATATTGTCTTTGTTCTTCTTCATCCAAACATTTTCCAATTCTAATAGCTTTTTCTTCATTGCAAGGATCCATCTTAACATCAATGGTGTCACTTATAAGAAGATTACTTTGTTGAGGAGTATCCTTTAACTGAGGGAATTCTTTCACAATCTCATCGTTATCAGTCTCTTTTCCAAAATAGGCTTCAGTGTTCAAACAATAAGGAAATCCCCTATTGTGATGATAACGAGGAAGAGTATCATATGCTCCTAAAAACTCAGCTAAAGCATCATCGGTAGGAAAGACATCCAAAGCACAGGCACACGAAGGATCCCCATCAATATACTCAGGGTGTCGCATTGGTAGAGATGTAGAAATGACATTAACACTAATACATGGTCTCTTAGAAGCTTTGGTGCGCTTGTAGGGATTATAACCAAGTCCAAAGATCATATCATAAAGATTATTCTCTAGAGGAACCTTTATTCCTTGTTCGTGAGTGCCACAGCCATTTCCATTATACCCATGCTTAGCTAGAATATGAAAACCACGACCATAACGATCAGCCATTTCAGAAAGAGAAGGTGGTTTTTCATAAGACAAAGAATCAAATTCTTCAGAATTAGAAGTGTGAGGAGAAGAAGTTTGAGAAGCAGCCACGAAATTATTGCTCATAGGTTCAGGTAAGATTGATTGATTTTTAGCTTTTTCCTTCTTTTCAACTTTAAGCTCTCTAGAAGGAACCTTATATTCACCTACAAAGGTGGGATTAAAATCAAGAGATCCCCAATCGTCTTCTGCGAGAACTTTCTTAGGATCAAAATCCTTCTTATGTGTAGATTCAAGTCGAGAAGAATCTTCTTCAGGAGCTCCAGACTCATCCAAAGAATTTTGATCATCAGAGGGTGAGGATTCATCGATAGGTGTCTTGTTTAAAGAGTCATCACTAGACGAGGAAGGCTTAGAAGAACCCCCTTTGGAAGTAGATGTTTGTAAACAAGCTTGGAAATTAGTATCACCTATCAAGGTATATGTCTTATTGTTATAAATAAATTTAACTTGTCTATGCAATGTAGAGGGGACAGCTTGCATACTATGAATCCAAGGTCTCCCTAATAGCAAGTTGTATGTTAGATTTCCCGACATAACATGGATAGGAGTAGGCAAAGTAACAGGCCCCACTGTGAGGGGTAAGGTGATAATACCTAATGAATTCTTAGCCACATTGTCAAAGCCTCGAATAGGACGAGAGTCAGGCTCAATAAGGGATGTATCCACGTTCATCTTATGCAATAGATTAATGCTACACACATTAAGGCCAGAGCCATTATCTACCAGTGTTCGTCTTATAGCAGTATCATTTATGATAACCACAATCATCAAGGGATCATATTGATGTTGAATTTCACTAGTAGGCAACTCGTCTTGAGTAAACACAATTTGAGCTTTAGGATTCATCATAGAGTTAACCAAAGACACTATATTACTAGATGTATTTGGTGGAGGAACATTCAAATCTTTCAAGGCATCTTGTAACATCTCGTGATGAGCAGAAGAAGTTTGAATCAAATCCCAAAGGGATATCTTAGCAGGGGTAGCTTTAAGTTGTTCTATGAGATTATATTCCTTGCCAAGAACTTGTGAAATACGCGGAGCTTATGGAAGAGTTGGTTGAGGATTAGGAAGAGAAATCGGAGTCACAGGAGGAGGATTGGGCTGCCTATTATTTCTAGTATGATAAGTATGGGCAACCGCATGATAACTCTCTCTAGTTAATTGCTTGGCATAACTATAAGGACTTATAGGTTTTCTTCCTTGCACAGTGATGATAGGTTTATTCGAAGTAAGAAAGGAATCATGACCATACCCTCCTTGGACAGTAAGGAGAGGTGATTTAGGAACTTGAAAGGTGGGAGAAGGACAAGCACCTTGGACTTCAAAGAGAGGCTTATTATGCTCATTCAGGTTTATCATGTTAACTAATTTAGAAGTTTTGTTCTTGTTTAGAGATTTCGATAAAGCCACAAAGTCATCAAGAGCATCATCCAACAAAGCATGATCATATCTATCAAAAGGTTTATCTTTTGATTCAAAAGGAGACATTTCCTCATAGAGGGGATTATTGAAAACAACCATGTTACTAGATTCAGTGGAAGAGTTGATAGGAATGTACCCTTGAGAGGAACCATTCGACTTATCTTTCTCATCACAACGAAATGGCATAGTAACAAGGTTTATGAGTCTTTGGTAAAATGAAGGTTTGACACGTTTAAGATTCAAAAACTCATCTAAAGCTTCATCTAATTCATCTTGGCTATACTCATAATCAACATAATTGCATACATCATCATAAACATGAACATCTTGCAAATAAAAGTCTGACATTTTGAAATAAAAGTTGCATAGAATTTAAACACACAATACAAAGAAACAAAGAAACACACTCTTTTTTTTTTTCTTTTTTTCTTTTTTTTTTGAAAATGAGACACACTAAATCTAGATCTAGATCTAACAAATGCAATGCAAGAGAAAGCAATAATAAGATTCACGTCGGGTTCACCAAAATGTGTAGGGGAAAAAAAGCGAGACTAGGCTAACATGTCCTAATCCTACCTTTTGACACACATTGTGGAATACGAAAGAGCCTAGAGGTATCACACAATTGGCTACTTCTTTTTGTGGAAGAGAGAGCCACGGGCTACCTATTAGGATTTCTATTCCTTTGTTGTAATTGAAAGATAAAATGATGCAAGTTCAATCCCTAACCCCAAAGTGCAAGTATGAACTAATAACAAGATTGCAAAATTGAACTTAAACTATGAAAAGCTGTAAACACAAGGACAAGACAAGAATGCAAATGCGTACCCGGAGTCAAAATTTGAGTGGAAATGTTCGGGACCGGGGCGCGGGCGCCACTGTCTTGATTTTGCCCTTGAAACTGCTCCTGAAACTGTTGTTTTGCAACCTGGAAAACTGTCCGAACTGCCGAAAACTTGCTGTCTGACAGGGGGACCAGGGCGCCCAGCGCCTCTGTCCCAGGGACCAGGGCGTCCCACGCCCTTGTCCTGGTCTTTTGTTCTGAAACTTGGTGTGTTGTTCAGTCTCCATCTGCTTCTTCCGGATCTGCAACTTGCGGCGTCGTCTGAATCCCGAAATCTGCACTTATATCTGAAAAGGTGTTTTGGGCGGCTATATAGGGTTTTGCCTTAGTCAAACCCCCGCTTTGGTGATTTCCACCTCCACGAATAGCCAAGTTGTATTGTAAAAGTAATGTGTGTGCAGACCTTGTGTGTGTGCAAGATCCTAAAATGCAAGTAAGCAAACTAGAGCAACCTAGAAAGTAAACCCTAATTGCTTGTAAATGATAATGTAAATGCTCCAAATCAAGATGCAAAGTGATCTAAAGCATGAATGCAAGTGATATAATGAGACTTATGCAAAGACATGAAAACAACATGAAATCATACCCAACCCCAAGGGAGGGGTACAAGCCAATCTTCAGTCGATGATCCCTTATTGCTCTTCAATGCCTTCAAAGCCCTAAGTGGATGAATGAAATTGATGAATGCTTGATGGATGAATGTTGAATGTTGCTGAAGTCTTCAAAGATCTGTTCTTTCGCTGCATATGAGGTTCCTGAAAACAAAATTCCGATCCCTTCAAATGAAGAAAGAGAACTCTTATGTATGAAACCCTAGGTCTTACTTTCAACTTTTGGCCGACCTAGAGATTGAATCTCCCGCCAATTTCTTGGGGTTAAGCTTTATTTTATGATTGGATCGCGCTCCTAAAATTTCGGGAAAAATGTCCGGGACAGTGTGCACTCCGGGCGCCATGGTCCCGACAACTTTTCACCAAATTTTCAGGGCCGTCAAATATGATGATTTTAGGGAGAATTCCGAAGTTACAGGTGATTTCGAGATGTTTTGACCCTCGAAATCAAGCCCCCAAGTTCAAAATAGGACTTAATTAGGGTTTTTGATTAAATGATGTATTGGAGGAATAAAATGAAAGGGGGCACATTTTAATGAAAGGGCCCAACTTTATGATGTGGAGGACGATGAAATAGGACCTTAGACCTAATTAATTTGATTAATTAAGTGCTAAAGGAGAAATGCGATGCAAAATGCAAACTGCGCCAAGGCGGGTGCTAAACTAGGTGTGAAATTGTACTGCTTTAGCAAGTGCGTACAATTTACGACACTACAACATCATACATTTGCAAGCATGTGTGTGTATTAGGGTTTTGTCATGTTCATGCCATTTCATATAACATATGTGATTACATCTAAGAAGCAAATCATCTTCATCATCTATTGCAAATATGAAGGTATATCTTTCCATCATTTATTCAAAATAATTGCAGTATTTCATCCAAGGTTGATTCCAAACCGAGGTTTGACTTAGGCAAACCCCTATTCCCAACCCCTTTGTTCTTCTTTCTATGTACAAGAAGCAGGTGCGCAACTGTACTTTTGGAATTAAGCTTTATTCGCAGAGACGAAAAAAACCTTTTTGACGCACGGAAAGTTCGGAGGACCGATAGGAGGGCGCCTCTGTCCGGACACACAGTCCTTGCAACTTTTGTTCGATTTCGCAGAGCAGCTCCGAATCATCTCAAACTTCTCAGATCCACGTGCACGACCGAATCCCAAATTTTTAGCTCACTGTTTTACCTATTTCATCTTCAATTTCAGCACTTTACCTATTCAACTTACAAAAGAGGGTCAAATACATTCCAATTTCAACTAATCTACTTAGCATTCAGTCCTTGTATCCTTTTGGGATTGGATATAATAGATTCATCCCCTCTTTTGAATGTAAAGTTCCCCAAGTGAAAATTGAGCTTAGTAAATTCCCCCTCCTTTCAAGTGGTGAATTGGCTAAAGCCTCCAATTTTCCACTTTACACCTTGCAATTGTGGAAAAGATCACTTTTGATTTAATTACCCTTACTTCCTACCTTGGTGCAATTAAATATACATTAAGAATTTCTCTAAAGGTGCATGATGATTTCACTTGTCCCACTATAGGTTCCATCACCCTTCCTGTGGAAGTTGGTACTAAGTGCTTAGATATTACCTTTGTCATTATCCCTACCTCAGACCAATTTTGTGTGAAGTTGGGACACCCTTGACTCAATTCTATGAAAGCTATAACTTCTACTATTCATAAGTGTTCGAAGTTTCCTCACAATGGATGTGTTATAACGATTAATCATAGTCTTTATTAGCCTTTAGCCAAATGTGGAAACTTTTTCCGTTGATTGCTTTTGGCCTCAAAAACCTCAACCTTCGCAACCTCATCAAGGTTTCCTTTTTATATTCTATCAAAAGTACAAATCTAAAAGGATATTGGCCTTAAGTAAACCTAATGATTCTTCACCTATGGATATGGATATTCTGCCTCCACATCTTGGGCCTAGACTTTTTCAAGCACTGCTTTTATTCCTCCTATATGTGCTACAACTCCACCTCCTAAATCTTATAAAGGATAAAGACAGACATGCCCAACATCTTGTATCTCTCAACCTAGTGAGGTCTCTTTCGTTCCTCCTTCCACAAAGGAAGGAAAGAAACCTATGTTGAGTGATCCCCAACCTTCATCCACACAAGCTTTAAGTCATAACAAGTAAAATCATAGTGTGAGAGAATGTTGATGAAGATGTCATGCCAAGGCTTGTGAGCTTGCTTCCCAAAGTGTTTCCTCTTGTAAGAAGCCAAATGTTGACTTGGTCTCTAATGAGATCCATTCACGTTCCATTTTATACCATATTTTAGCCTTTTAATTATGCCTTAACACCCATTCACATATTCCATTTTCATATCTTACCATACCATTTTACCATTTTATGTTGCATATAATTAAAATATATTATTAGTATTTAATTTAGTTTTTAGATAAAATATATGAATAATAATTATTAGATTGTATTTGCTAATATTTGCTACCATTATGTTGAGAAAATAATTTGCAACATGTTATTCGAGGTGAGAACAAAATTAATATTAGTTATCTTGTTATGATGTTCAACAAATAATTTATTTTTATACTCATATGACATGAAATAGTATGTATTAATTGCTATTGCAACTAATAAAATTGTGATGAACGTAGGTCAAAAGAATTGCTATTTTCATGGCAAAACAAACTCCTATATTTATAGCTAGTTTTATTCCAATCCACAACAAATAACTACAAGAATAGGAGAAAATGCTACAAAATGGGGTTGAAAAAATCTAATAGAGGGTAGAGAAAAGCATTGGAAAAATAATGCAATAATATGCTATGCGTGAGACTAGGAAATGGTTGAGAATTTGTTGCACGCATATTCATTATATAAAGACAATGCAATAGCATAGAAAATAAGAAGGCGACTTCAAGGAAATATATTTTTCAGAAAAGAAAATAAACAACTAATTTGAAGTCTTAAGGAGTTTGTAGTAAATTATTTTTGTTGGCTATTTGGAGGAATTGATTATGTGTTGCATTGATGTTTGTCATTGATGTTAACACTAGCTGTTTTGTTGTCTATCGGCTTCCGGTAGAGTGGTTGGATTATCATGTTGATCTAGAGATTTGTCTCCGGGTTTGGTCTGGATGTTGGAATTGGTTTGGATTTGTTATTCATGTGTTCCTGATGCGTATAACATTCAGTTGGTTCGAGATTTGATGATTTGGATGCTATCATATATTCTAGTAAGCCTTTTGGTTATCGATAAGGGTTCTACCGACAACGCTTTGATGAAGATCTTTTGGTGAATCCGATAAGTGGTGTTGGTTCGGCTTCTAGAAGGTTATTAAGATGCAGATGGTTATCATGTTCGTGTTCCAGTTGTTCATGGTGTTTCATTTGGCTTATGGCGACCTATTTTGGGTCCAGTGTTATTCTGTTAGGTTATGGACCGGTTTATGTAACGTGTTGGCTGATGCTCCCGATGCGTCATCAGTTGGATTTATTGTTTGGTTTATGTTGTTTCGGTCTTAGGCCAACTTGGTTTATCATTGGTTTGCGGGATTATGTAATGGATCTATTGTATTATCTTTTAGGTGGCCGACCTAATTGTTTAGGTCCCGGGTTGGTATAAATATAATGTAAGATCTTTTTGTAGATCGTGGGATTAAGGTTATAGGATTATTTGCGTGTGAATAAAGTTGTAATCATATGTAGAGGTTTTGGTCTATCACAGGTGATCGAATTGGGTTTGTAAAAGAGGTTTAAGATCTTCTGTATTGAGCTTAACCGGAACTGTACTCAGGCATAGGAGATGCTATTCTTGTAGTTCATTCATCTTTCCGGATTGTAGTCTAGATTTATTTTGTAGGCAGTGAGGCTCCTTTTGTGATGAGCAATGCGCTCTAGGTTGTTGGCTTTCCTGCATGTGTACGCCCCTCTTATTGTAATCACATACTTGCTGCAGAAGTATTATCTGACTGTGGGTAGGCTTCCCACCGTGGTTTTTCCCTTTATCGAGTTTTCCACGTACAAATCATGGTCTTATGTGTTATGGATGGTTGGTAATTGTTTTGTGATTTATGTTTATGCTTAATTGTTATATTTGCTATTCTGGTATTTGGTTTATGCATTCTGGTAAAAGGTTTTGTGTGCTTAAAGTTTTATAATTTGTTAACAACTAATTCACCCCCTCCCCCCTCTCAATTGTCCACCAATTATCCTAACAATTGGTATCTGAGCTTGGTCCTCTCTACAGAAGCTTAACCGCTTGAGGAAGATCCTATGGCAACTAATAGTTCAACTACATTTGTTTTCTTGAGAGAAACCCTAAGCTTGATTCGACAAATTAAAGGGTATGGAAGATTCAGATGGAAACTCATTTGAGATGTATTAGGAAAGAGATTTGGGAGGTCACAGAGAAAGGCTATACTCCTCATAATCCGATATCTGGAAATCCTCCTCTGACAACCTTGGATAAGGATATTGTGAATGATTGTAGAGCTAGAGAAGCACTCTTAAGTGCACTTTCTGATCGGCAAATTATGGGATTAACTGACCAATCATCTGCGAAGGCTATATGGGATAAGTTGGAGGCTCTGAATGAAGGTGACCCTACTGTTAAAATTGCTAAACTTGATGGTTATCGGGTAAGGTATGAGAATCTGAAGATGGAAGAAGATTAAAGGATTACTGCTTTTATGGAAGAGTTAATGAAATTGTTATGGGAATTCAGTGTTGTGGTGGATCTCTGAGCGAAGATGAGATTGTTTATAAAGTATTGAGAGCTTTGCCACCGCCTTACAAGATGAAGGCTATTGCAATAAATGAGCTGAGAACAATGGCTAACACTTCTATTAATAGGGATACTTTGGTTGGAAAATTATCTACTTTTGAGCTTGAAGAATTTGGTCCTCAAGGAGCTGCAAAGATTGAATATGTTTTTCACACATTTGCATCATCAATCGATAAGAGTGATTGGAAAGCTTTATATGTGAAGGAACTGGAGGAAAGGAAGAAAAAAGATGATGAGTTTGAACAACTTGAAGCCCTATTTGCTAAAATAGTACCTAAAGGTCCGACAAGAAGTAAGTATGAAGGAAAATCACCTTTTAAATGTTTTGCATGTAATAAGATAGGTCATTTTGCATCTAGATGTCCTGAAAGGAATTCAAGATTTGAAGAAAAAGCTAGAAGATATTTTAGGCCTAACCATGATTATCAGAACAAGCATAAGTACAGGAGAAACAAAGACAAATCATGTTACTATGCGGATGAGGAAGGTGTGATTGATTCTGATGATGAACCGGCACAAGATTCAACTAGTGGATTTGGCAATGGAAAGGAATGAATATTTTTGGCTATCAAGGAAAATGCTTCGACACCTGTTGTTCAAAATGAGGAAAAGGCCCTTGCTTCTAAAATTGAAGACAAGGATGAATGGGTGATAGACCGTGGATGTTCACATCATATGACTAGAGATAAAAAGATTTTTTTATCTTTGCAAGAATTTGATGGTGGAATGGTTAGATTTGGAGATGACAAAGCATGTATGATCAGAGGAAGAGGAACTATATCATTGGATGGTAAGCATAACACTGATAATGTTTATTATGTTGAAGGTTTAAGGCATAATATTTTGAGTGTAGGATAGTTGGTGGATAAGGGATTTCAATTACAGTTCAAGTATGAAAAATGCAAAATCATTAACATATTTGGATTGGAGATTGCAACCGGTACACACAGATTAAAGGTAACATCTTTCATTTGAACTCCAGTGAGAAGACATGATTGATTGCACAAGTTGATGAGAGTTGCTTATGGCATAAGAGGTTGTGTCATGTGAATTTTGATTGAATTGTAAAGATAAGTTCAACTAAGGCTGTTAGAGATATACCTAAGATTGTGAAGCCCTATAATCTGGTATGTAAGGAATTTCAATTGGGAAAGCAAGTCAGAACTTCTTTTAAGAGTATACAAGACAAATTTAATGATGTTCTTGATCTTATTCATATTGATTTGTGTGGTCCTATTAGAATAAAGAGTTTTCAGGGTGATAGATATTTCATGTTAATCATTGATGACTATTCTAGAATGATGGTTACTTTTCTAAGGGAGAAATATGAAGCTTTTGAAAAGTTTAAGATCTTTAAAGCTAAAGTTGAGACAAAGATAGGGTTGAAGATTAAATGCTTAAGGTCATATCAGGGTGGTGAATTCACACCCGATGAATTTAACAGTTATTGTGAGAAGCATGGGATAAGGAGACGATTGTCTGCTCCCCAGACACCTCATCAGAATGGTGTTGTAGAAAGAAAGAACATAACTATCTTGGATGCGGCCAAAACTATGATGATGGAAACTAATTTGCCTCATATCTATTGGAGAGAAGCTGTGAGCATGACGATATACACATTTAACAGAGTTCATATCAAAGGAGACATCGATAAGACACCTTATGAGTTATGGTTTGGTCATACACCCATAGTTAAATATTTCAGAATCTTTGGTAGTAAATGCTATATCAAAAGAGATGATTCCATTGGAAAGTTTGATCCTAGATGTGATGAAGGGATATTTCTTGGTTAATCTAATGAAAGCAAAGTATATAGATGTTATTACAAAAGATTGCAGATAATTGTGGAAAGTGCTAATGTCAAGGTGGATGAGTTGTACAAAGGTCAAATCAGAACTTATGAGAGAGAATCGGTAGTGGAGATGATCATAACTGAACCGGTAGCACTTGTATTGGAATAGAATGTTGAACCAGTTACCTCGACAATATAAAAAAATTCAACAGTAATTGAAGATCAGAGCAGAGGAACATAAAGTCAGAAGACTCCTAGGTATGTAAGGTTAAATCATTCAGAAGATCAGATCATTGGAGACGAGAACAAATGAGTAATGACAAGAAGGTTGGCAACTGATGAGGTATGTTTAATTTCTTAAGTTGAACTGACATCAGTTATTGAAGCTTGTAAAGATGAATGTTGGATGAAAGCTATGGAAGAGGAATTAGATCAGATTGAGAAGAACAACACATGGACTTTAGTTCCCCGACCTAAAAATAAGAATGTTATTGGAACTAAATGGGTTTTTTGGAATAAATTGAATAATGATGGACAAGTTATGAGGAATAAGGCTAGATTGGTATGTAAAGGATATTCTCATAAGGAAGGAATTGATTATGATGAGACTTTTGCTCCGGTAGCTAGGTTTGAAGCTGTGAGATTATTTCTTGTTTATGCTACTCATAAGAAATGCAAGGTTTATCAGATGGATGTAAGTGTGCAATTTTTAATGGAGATCTTGAAGAGGAAGTTTACATTGAGCAACCTGCTGGATTTTCACTTTCAGATGACAAAAGCATGGTTTGCAAGTTAAGAAAATCTTTATATGGATTAAAACAAGCCCCTAGAGCTTGGTATGCTAGATTGGACAAATATCTTTTGAAGCTTGGTTTCACTAAAGGTAATGTTGACACTAACTTATATTATAAGATTACTGATGATGACATATTGATTGTTGAAGTCTTTGTTGATGATATCGTATTTGGAGGTGAGGATAAGTTATATATGAAATTCTCTAAAAATATGAAGAATGAATTTGAGATGTTTATGATTGGGGAGATGAAATTTTTCCTAGGTTTGCAAATTACTCAGAATGATAAAGGTATTTTCATCTGTCGAACTAAGTATGCTAGAGAGTTGTTGAAGAAATTGTTACAAGCTAGGGTTGTTGTTGCACCAAAAGATCGACCTGTCAATGCTTGATACAACCACTAGACTTATAGAATCTACAGGAGGCTGTTAAACCATGTCGTGAATCCTCGCGAGGGATGCTGGCCCACTGCCAACAATCCCCCTCCCAGCGTCACTCATCGCGACTTGCGTGATTCGAACCTGTGACCAAGCTCTGATACCACTTGTTACAAGCTAGGGTTGTCGTTGCACCAAAAGATTGACCTGTCAATGCCTGATATGACCAATAGACTTATAAAATCCACATGAGGTTGTTAAACCATGTTGCGAATCCCCGTGAGGGACGCTAGCCCACTACCAACAGAAATTTGGTATGGAAAATTCCAAACTGTTTGGTACCCCTATGGTTACAAGTAAGAAATTGACAAAGAATGATGCATCAACTTCGATAAATTCTACAAGGTATAAATCTATGATTGGAGGTTTGATATATATGACTCAGACTAGACCAGATATAATGAATGCAATTTGTATTGTATCAAGATACGAGAGTGATCCTCGAGAGAATCATGAGAGTGCGGTGAAAAGGATTTTTCAGGTATTTGCAAGGAACAACTGAGTATGGTTTGTGGTATCCTAAAAATGATGACTTTACACTATGTGCATAAACAGATGCTGACTGGGCTAGAGATGTTGATGACTGAAAGAGCACATCTGGCGGAGCTTTCTTTCTTGGAAAGAAACTTGTTTCATGGATCAACAAGAAACATACATGTACTTCTTTATCTTTTGTTGAAGCTGAGTATGTTGCTGTAGCTACTAACTGTACACAAGTTATATGGATGAAGCAAATGTTGAAGGATATAAGGGTGGATTGTAACGAACCGGTAGTTATTCACTATGATAACTCTGCTGCTATTGACATATCAAAGAATCCGGTATTTCATTATAAGACTAAGCACATTTTTATCAAGTATAATTTTTTGAAGGAGGTGGAAGCAAAAGAAGTCAGACTGGTTTATGTGAACACTAAAGAGCAGATTGCAGATATCTTCACTAAACCTTTGCCTAAGGAATAATTTGAGTACTTCAGAGACAGATTGGGAGTTTCTGCCCCTCTGGTAGAGACTTGAGTGATGCTAATTGGCATCAGTCCGATATGCATTTATCAGGGCTATTATTCATTTCCGGATTAATGTGGTGGAGATACTACTCAGGGGGAGTAGTCAGCTGTGTGGTTCAGAGGTTTTATGACTTTTCTTTGATGTTTATGTTAGATTTATGACATTGATGTCAAAGTGGGAGAGATATTTATGTGAAAAACAAAGCTTAACTGGGATATCATTCACAGGGGGAGTTTGGTCTATTGGTTTAGAACTTCATTGTCATATCATTTTGGGGAGATTGTTGGATGTCTTCCTTTGGGGAAGACTTGTTTGACACTTCTTGGCACTTGGATGTTTTTCACATCTAATGTTGCCATCAATGTCAAAGGGGGAGATTGTTGGCTATTTGGAGGAATTGATTATGTGTTGCATTGATGTTTGTCATTGATGTCAACACTAGCGATTTTGTTGTCTACCAACTTCTGGTAGAGTGGTTGGATTATCATGTTGATCTGGAGATTTGTCTCTGGGTTTGGTCCGACTGTTGGAATTGGTTTGGATTGGTTAGTCATGTGTTCCTGCTGTGTATGACATTCGGTTGGTTTGGGATTTGATGATCTGGATGCTATCATATGTTCTAGTAAGCCTTTTGGTTACCAGTAAGGGATCTACCTGCAACGCTTTGATGAAGATCTTTTGGTGAATCCGATAAGTGGTGTTGGTGCGGCTTCTAGAAGGTTATCAGGATGCTGATGGTTATCATGTTCGTGTTCCAATTGTTCATGGTGTTTCATTTGGCTTATGGCGACCTATTTTGGGTCCGGTGTTATTCTGTTAGGTTATGGACTGATTTATGTAACGTGTTGATTGATGCTCCCAATGCATCACTAGTTGGATTTATTGTTTGGTTTATGTTGTTTCGGTCTTAGGCCGACTTGGTTTATCATTGGTTTGCGGGATTATGTAACATAACTATTGTATTATCTTTTAGGTGGCCGACCTAATTGTTTAGGTCCCGGGTTGGTATAAATATAATGTAAGATCTTTTTGTAGATCCTAGGATTAAGGTTATAGGATTATCTGCGTGCGAATAAAGTTGTAATCATATGCAGAGGTTTTTGTTGATCATAGGTGATCGAATTGGGTTTGTAAAAGAGGTTTAAGACCTCCGATATTGAGCTTAACTGGAACTGTACTCAGGCATAGGAGATGCTATTCTTGTAGTTCATTCATCTTTCTGGATTGTAGTCTGGATTTATTTTGTAGTCACTGAGGCTCCTTTTGTGATGAGTAGTGTGCTCTAGGCTATTGGCCTTCCTGTATGTGCATACCCCTCTTACTGTAATCACATACTTGCTGCAGAAGTATTATCTGATTATGGGTAGGCTTCCCATCGTGGTTTTTCCCTTTATTGGGTTTTCCACGTACAAATCATGGTGTTGTGTTATGGATGGTTGGTAATTGTTCTGTGATTTATGTTTATACTTAATTGTTATATCTGCTATTCCAGTATTTGGTTTATGCATTTTTGTAAAAGGTTTTGTGTGCTTAAATTTTTATAATCTCTTGACAATTGATTCAGGCCCCCCCCCTCTTAGTTGTCCACCAGTTATCCTAACAAGTTTTGTCACCCTATGGAGGGAGAGGAGTGTTGGACACAAGATGCTACTGAGAGGGGGGGGTGAATTAGTGATTTCCAATTTCTTAACCTCTTAACACTAAGAGTGATTACTGGTTATCAAACCTAATGGCAAGTTAACCTACTAGTAAGATAAAGCAAGACAACACAATGCAACCACACGAAGGCACATCACATAACACCGGTATATACGAGGAAAACCCAAGATGAGAAAACCTCGGTGAGAAATGTTGTTAGAGTCTACTGCTCCAATCCATCCTCACAATAAAAACACTGGGTTACAATGATTTAGGGCACCAACCCAAGGAGCACCAACCCCTATTGATTTAGGGCACCAACCCAAGGAGCACCAACCCCTATTGATTTAGGGCACCAACCCAAGGAGCACCAACCCTTGCTAGTTTATGGGCACCAAACCAAAGGATCTACAACCCCTGAATTGAGCACGAACTTAGTGATCTACAATAAATATCATCAAATGGAAAAGTAATAGCCTGGTTACAAAAGAGTTCTGCAACCACTTATGAATAATCTCTCTACCGGTTTCCCTTCTCCTCAGCTTTACCGGTAGTATCTTCTATCTTCCACTCAGCCTCCTCTCTATCGGTTCACACTTTGTTTCATTCACTGCTGCCTCATCCTGTCTCTGCTGCTCACTTGCCGACTCAAGCCCTACTAGTTGTTCATCTAACAGGTTCTGCACTTGAATATCGGTTGCTCTGCTTATCGGTTCAGCTTTGCCCTGTTCTATGCCCGTCGGATCTTCTCTGCAACACACTCACAACCGCCACACTCTGTGCTATCCTCTTGTTGGTTTGAGCACCACCGATTCACTTTTGCACTTATTCTCTTTTATTGTTTAGCAGTTACTTTGGGCTTTACCGGTTTAGCTCACAATTAAACCCTCTTATCAGTTTAACCACTCTTGCTGGCTCTCTACTTCAGATCCTCAGTTACTTGACTCTTCTCAGTCTTATCAGCTCTCTACTTTGCTCGAGATCACTCAACTCCACCAACCAGCATCACCCATCTTCAACCTTTAGTCTACATATTTATAGCCAAGTTTTCTCGCCAAAACATAAATTTAAATCTTGGCGCGCTAGGGTTTCTTCACTAACAAATGAGGCATACCATATCCAATCAAATCTGATTGGATCTCATCTCCTTGATTGATGAATTGTAGCTCATCAATCAACACCGCCATTATCTTGTCCTTCCAACGTAAACTTTCTATGTTTAGCCGTTTGCAACATGATTTTTGGCTTTGTGTCTTGTCAATCATGGTGCATGATGCGGTTTCCTTCACCCACTCCAATCTGTTCAATCAGTCTGTCCTGGATCCCTGATGTTCATTTGATCTCGTGCCACAAACCTCTGCTATCCTCCGTGATTGTCGCAGTCAACATTTAATGTTGACCAACCACCAACTACCTCACCGACACGATACTTCACCGGCCTCTGCATGCTTGCCACTTCAACTCCACGTGGCATCCCTATTAGTATCCATATCAGCTTAGACCTCTGTGCTGGTTCAGACAGGATCACCGACCCAAAACTTAACCGGTGCTACCGGTTAACCTTCTTGCCATTGCCTTCTATGTCTTGCCAGTTTATCACATTTGCCTGATCATCAACCATGTCGGTCCTCAACAGCTATCTTGGATGACTCACCATGTGCATCTTCATCAAATTGAGAGCACTTCACTTTTGTCTCTCTGTTCACTTAGTTGTATGCCAGTATCCACCTTGTTTATCAGTTGACATGTTTCAGCCTTCATACCGGTAATGTGCATGATATCTTCATGCCATCCATCTCCAACTGCTATGCATCTGTGGCAACAACACTTTCCATCTGCATCCCGGTAACTCCATGTGTACAACTGCAAAGCCTTATCTTCATTTGACTGGTTCTCCTCACAACCGGTTTGCCAAGGTGGCAAACTCATCATCTTAACTCTTCCTTCTCTATCCCGGTAGCACATCATGTCTTCACATTTTGATCTGGTGCACATCTCTGATCTCAAACTTAGGAAGCTTCCTCATCATCAAATTTTGTTGATTCTAATCACACAATATATATTTTAACTATTTACAAAGTTTATGCCACTGGCCAGGGAGATCATTACTTCGGACTTGCAGACGCAAGCTACAAATGAAGGACTTGCACAATTGAAGATTACTTCTTCACCATATATAATAGAAATTGATGCACGAGCACCCAAGGCCATGCCTTCATGAGGCAAACTTTCAAATTATGTTTTGTTTTGTGTCAAATAAAGGTCCCATGGACCATTTTGTAATGGTTTGTAGTCATTCAATGTAGTGGGAAGTCCTTTTTGGGTCCATGGTACAATGTTGTCAAGAAATTTGTCAAGTTGTCAAAAATGAAAAGTTGTCATATTAGGAATATGAAAGGTCTGAAGAACACAAATGGACATTGAGAGGGGGGTGAATCAGTGTATTTTAAAATTTTAACTATGTGTGTTGAGACTGCAAATTAATCAAGAATATACACACACAAAAAAAAAAACCACAACACCAGATTTACGAGGAAAACCCAATGTGGGAAAAACCTCAGTGAGAATAGCTACTGGAGTCTACTGCTCCAATCCAGCCTCACAATAAATAACAGTTTACAATGTTTAGGGCACCAACCCAAGGAGTACCAACCCTTGAACTTTAGGGCACCAACCCAAGGAGCACCTACTCAAAGGAGCACCTACCCCTGCTCTGAGCACCCACTAAGAGTTTTACAGTGATTGATCAAGTTTACAATGCAAATGATAAAGCCTTGTTACAAATGAGTTTTGTAACACTTACAAAATTCTCATAGCTTGAGAATGACTTTCTCTCCCTGTTGAAGTTTTTCCTCCTTCCTTTGTCGTTATCTTCTTCTCTCTGCTACAACATTACTCTCCTGAATGCTCTGTTCCAACTTTTTCACTTTTGTAGATTTCTCTAATTCTCTTAGCAACAACACAACTTTATACAACACACAACACACAGTCGACTAGGTGAGATATTTCTATTTCCACCTCTTTCTCAGTCTCAATGTTCACACCTACCAATGTCGAATCACATTTATAGTCCTGTACCATTAGTTCTGCATCGAGGAATGTTTTTCCCTTTAATATTGCAATTAATTCATTTGCCTTTCTAGGATTCGGTCTGCAGTAGATTGAATTTCTTTCTTGGATCAATCATCGGCATTAAATGACTATTATCTGTTTTTCTAAAAGTTCTTTATACTAAGTTGCTATTTTTAGCAACCCCAATCTGTCTAACAAATTTGATTTTCCCTCTGTTGATTTCCTGGAGCCTATCAACCATCTGCAACTCGGTCGCCATTAATGCATTCTCCATCCTCTATCGACCTACATAGACAAGATCAACATCTACCATACTAAGATCCACCGTCACTGACTTTTGCACATTACATGTTCTCATTTACAATCAGGGAGCCATATGTCTTCACTTCCTTCGTGAGATTATATGGTCAAAGTCGATCAGCGTCCACGTAAACCTTTGTGCCTATAGGTATGCACATATGCCTTAAAAAATATTCTTAATCAGCATCGAAGTCACTTGGTCAACCATGGTCAACCTCCACGTGGATAATTGTGCTTATCGCACTGCCACCATGTCAACAAAAACACTTCTAATGGTCATGATGACCTTAAACTTTGTTGTTGCGGGATGGTGGGATGCACGCCACTTTGCCTTTTAACTTGCCTTGCATTGTCGTTCATATACCTATTTTACTCATACGGGTTGGCGGGATGCATCATCTTTCTGCCTTAACTTACCTCGCAAGATCCTTTTTCCATCCTTCTGTAGGTTGCATGATAGTGGGATCCTTCACTTGCTTCATTGTCTTATCCCGCGCGTGTTACTACTTATCAAGTTGTCATTAGTTTTATATCCAAAGTCATTCTATATACTCTAGTCGGTTACTACTACCGAAATATTCAGTCGGTATGCACAGAACAGTCGGTTATAGAAGAAAGTAGTCACAGAGCCCAGTATGCACTGAGCTGTCTACCGAGTATCATTCTATGTCTATCGACCAGCAAAGATGATACATCGAGTGAAACGTGTTACCAGATTCATTGAACCTGGACACACATGAAAACGTGTTACAAGATCGAGGAACGTAGAACTGTTATCACATTGGAAATTGCACTTAAAGATTGTGTATGATTTCGAGGTCATTTATCCAATGAAATATTTTGTATAGTTATTCATTCGATAAATCATGTTTGTAAGATCGAAGCAATGAATCGTGTTACCGACATAAGAGATCTATTTATACAGCATGGATTAAGGATAAAAGTGTGACAGACAGAGATATACAGAGGTGTATGAAGCAAGACATGTGTGATACATGAGAAAGCACTAAGTGTTATGATTGTTACAGAGACACAAAGGTCACCGATAAGGATTTCAGAGAACAGTCAAAGAACAGAGTAAACAGAAGGGTTTATTGAGTTACTTTATGGGTTACCGAGGTATTCTATAAGCAAGGTAATCTTATTTGAGCACATAGAATCTGCTATAACATTCTAGATGTAAAGTTGCAGATATTTGTAATGATTTCATTGTAATATTCAAGTTGTAAGAGAAACCGTTAACAGGGTAAAAGACTCTAACCAAGTCTATAAATTGTAAAGCCTTTAACCAGGTGCAACATTTAGATTAAGTGTTGTAAAATCCTTTAGCAAGGTAGATCTAACAGATCTTGATACTCCTAACAGGGTAAGCTATTAGAAATAGCTAAACATGTAGCTCTAATCGAGCAATCTTTATTATTGCAGTAGTGAAGTTGTGGGTGCCATCTCCATCGTAGTTTTTCTCTCTAACCAAGAGTTTTTGCGTAACCAAAATATATGTGTTATGGAGTGAATCATGTATGATTGTTATTTATTTGTTTTAGCTTTATGTTATGTTACAACAATTTTTGGTTTATGCATAACAGTAAAGATATTATTGATAAAAGGATTTGAAGTACTGATTCACCCCTCCCCTCTCAGTACATTAGCTTTCCATATTGGGCCTAACAATTGGTATTAGAGCTTGAGTCTTGGAAAAAGGGTTTAACAACCTAAAGAGAAAGATCTTATCAATGGAAGACTATAAACAATCTCGGAGAATTGTGTATCTACAAGAAGAGTTGGATCATGCTAATCAAGTGATTGCAGACATGCAAAGACAAATGCAAAAATCATTGAAAGTGAGAAGAAGATTATCTGATGATTTGCAGGACTCTCAGGAAGTTAGTGGAACAAATTGAGACATCATCTGAGAACAGTATATCTGAAGAGACTGAAGAAATGATTGGAGTATTGAAAGAAAATAACAAAGCACTGATTGATCAGCTAAAAGCAATGAAAAGAGGACATGAACATTTCAGCACACAGATGACTGAAAATCTTGATGCATTGAGGACAGTCGAGGATAAAGTAAGAGATCTAGAAAGAGAAAAACAACAACTTGAAGCATTAGTATCTGAAAAGAATGATGAAATCATAACTTAACCGGGATTCAACAAAATCTGTCAGACCAATTAGGTTATGCACATCATGAAGCAAATTTGAAAAATGATGAGAATCAAGCATTAAAACTTGAAATATCAAGGTTGACCAATGAACTTGAAACATAAAAGAAATCCAAGGAAACACTGAAGAAGAGCTATGAAGCATCAAAGATGTTGGATGAGCAGCTGAATACAAGAAGACCCAACAAAGAAGCAGGACTCGGTTACAAAGGAAAAGACTCTAAGGAGAAGGGAGTTCATACAACCGAGAGAGGGGAATCATCAAAGCAAGTTGGAGACAAGAAGCACATCAAAAGAAAGAAGCCTATTTGTAACTATTGTGGAAATCAAGGTCATACTGCTAACATGTGCCAAATCAGAAAAAGTAAGCAACCGAATGTCACTAAGTCTAATGGTTATTGTTACAATTGCAATAAATATGGTCACACATTTAACCAATGTAGGACAAAGTCTGTTAACAATTATCAAAAGGCAAAATTCAAAGGGTTTTGTAAAAATTGCAATAGATATGGTCATAGTACCGAGAAGTGTTGGCTTAAGCAAAAGAACTATATGTGGTCTGCACACCGAGCAAATACTAGAGGTTACTGAACTCACACAGATCCTTACCGACAATATTCTGCAGTACCATGGGATTACAATACAAGGATATGGTGTGAATGTTGTGGAAGATATGGACATATAAGTTCCAACTGCTTTATAAGGTTTGGAATGAACAACCAAAGATCATGGAGAAATCTTGGTATGACATGTTTTCATTGTCACAAAGTTGGACACTTGGCTAGAGATTGCAGAGATCAACCTAGAGGAGACACTGAGGAAATAAAAGAAAAATTACAGATGATTTGGAAAAAGAAGGAAATTGTGTCTAATGAAGAAAGCACCTTACCTACCGAGTTAGGTGCACCTATTCCAAATTAATTGGTAAAGGTATGAAGGGAGTGCATTCTCTCAAAGGTCAAATCTTAACAGTTCCTATTTTGTTATGTACTTAATTCAAATTTTGCATAGCTAAGATATATTCGTAAGTTTGAAATTCTATCAAAGTCTTTTGGAGCACTATACAGGAAGACTTTCAAGTTGGTGAATACAGGAAGCTTGTCAAGTCGGTAAATGAAGGAAGTTTGGTTACTCGGTTAAAGCGCAAGGAAAGAAGGTTTAGTGGAACCGAGTGCATTTAATGTTTTTGACCTAACCTGCACGGAGCCCGATAAGGTATATTGTGTACTTAAAGCATTTACGCGGTCATTTTTCACTCACCAAGTTTTCAAGAGAACAGAGCAATGCGAATCAAAGGCGATCAAACCTCCACGAAAGCAAAATTCAAGGTATTTACATCAATCTCAATGCATTGTTAAGCTGGTTTACCGATCATATCAAGTTGTTATTATCTGCTAAGTGTGAAGCGTCTGCCGTTTGAAAATCTTCAAACTTGAAGGATCTTTTGTTAACTCTTATCTGAAATCTGCAATGGCACCTAAGATCCAAAATCTCGTTGTTGTTGAGAACATCGAAAAGCCCTCACTGAAATACTCTTTAACTCCCAAAATTGCATTTGAACCGGATGACAAAACTGCATTTTCACTCATCCCGGATAGAGTTTTATTAGTCGAGGATGTGAGATTCTTCACCAAATGTCGAGTTGAAGAACTAGGTCACGTTGAAATCAAAGACACATATGATGAATTGTGCACCGATGGTAAAATGGATAGCAAGTATGAGCACATTAAGATCAAGGGATTGACTGAAGCCCTAACCTATCCTCGTGTATTCAAACCCCAGTGGGTCAAGTTTGTTCTGAGCAGAGTTCATGATGACTTCATGTGGCTAGAAGAGCAACCGTTTAAGATCACCAAGGAAATCATTCATTTGATCACCGATTACCCTATTTATGATCATGCTCAAGCTCAGAAAATGATATCACAGAAGGAATTGATCAGTTTAACCGAAGTAGAATCAGATTGCAGAGGACTGAAATTGAACAATGTCACTGATGCAGAACTAAAGTTTGCCATTAGAGTAATAGGTTACTGTTTCTTCCAATCGGCAAGGGAAAACAGTGTACCCTGTGCAACAATAGACTTAGCATATAAAATTGTGAAGAAAGGCATGAAAATTGATTTATGTGAGGTGTTGCTGAAAAACCTGTTTGAGAATCTGAACACCATAAGGAAGCCAAAGAAGAACAATTCGGCCAGTACACTAAAGTTTGGATCACTGTTAATATGCATGTTTTTCTATTTTGAAAAATTCTTTCCATCAGTCGGTAAAGTTGTTTGGGAACTACATCGACCAATCACCCATAAGATCACTGACTTCATCAAGAAGCTAGGTGATAATTTTAATGATATTATGGATGATTATTTCAGCAAGTTTCAGGAAAGGATGCATAATAGGTACCGGATTCCACCCAAGCTAGTGGAGAAATACAAAGATGACATATGTTTTGAAGTGGACATTGATTATTGTTATGTGAATGTTGTGGAACCAAGAACTCAATCTTTGCCACCTATGGGTTATGAGATTGATTTTGACCTCACACAACAACAAATAGATGCATTTCTTACATTACCAAGGCATGCTACCGAGTTGAGGTATGGAACATGTGAAGAAGTGAAGGAAAAAGTAAAAATGAGCATTGTAGTACCCAAAGGTACAAGGAAGACAACAAAGATGATAAAGGCATTAACCAAGAAATTTGGAGAAGATTCTTCCTCCACACCTGTCAAAGGCACTATAGCCATTACCAAAGAGGAATCTGAAGTCCAAGAGGCAGCTATAACACTGAGCACCGAATTGCCTAAGGGAAAAGTGTTGAAAAGAAAGAAACAAGATACATCAAAGGCCTCACCGACTCCTCCAGCAAAGCGACCTAACACAAGAGCATCTGTAGCTTCACCGAGTAAGAAAACAAAGAGTGTTGCCGCACCCAAGGTAACAAAAACTTCCAAGAAATCTACTTGGAGACTCATTTTGGCAAAAGAGTAGTGACACCGAATCTAAAGATGCAAGCAAATTTCAGATTGTCAAGAGCAAGAAGGTAAATGTACATAGTGTTGAAATTTTTTATGCTAATCTGAAGCCATATGGTGGATTTGGATCATTCAGATATGTTAAGTATGAATCCAGAAATGATGCCGAAAAGAGACAAAGAGAAGAAGCTGTCATCTGCACACTTTTGAAATTTTGATTGGTCCCATTGGAAGTATCCAATTCTCTTCCAAAATAATTGTATGTGCATATTGATAACAGGTGGAAATATGCAATGGACTCGGAAAAACAAATTAGAGAAAGAAGTCTGGTACATCTCTTTCCAGACATGTCGGTAGATGAAATCAAAGAAAATCTGACAAACTACCACAAAAACTTCCTAGTCAAGCAAAAAGCTTTAAAATTGATGAATGGACTTTATCTGGAAGTGGAGAAAGAGACCAAGGAAAAGTGGCAGGAAATCTTTCGCATCAAGGATGCTGGTGAGCAAGCTACAGTTGAAATAGTTGATGTCACCGAGTAAGATCCTGATGTCACCGAGAAAGACCCTGCTGACACCATACAAATAGATAAAGATATCATGGATACAGAGGCACCTGAACAAGAAATGATAGAAGGGAACGCTTATGCCCAACTTGTATCCAATGAATCAGTTTTGGAACAAGTTCAACCCTATCCTCCGGTCAATCAACCTGTCTCAACCGAGGCCCCTCAGGATACAGAACAAGGCACCGAAGGTCACAAGTCTACAACAGGAGAAGGTACTTCTCAAGAACAGACCTCACAAGCACCTTCTAGCACTGAAACTGTTGCAACCGAGACACCAAGTACAGAGACGCCAAAGGACACTATTGAGGCTAAAGAAACTGACCAAAGTGTTGCCTCTACCGAGCAACCTACCGAGGGTCATCAAGCCTCACAAGCCATTGTCTTAGTTCAATCGGTGAAAGGTAAAGAAAAGAAGATGAAAAAGCATAGTTTCAAAGTAGATTTGTCAAAACCAATAGTGTTGCCCAATGTTGATATATCCAAATTAAAGGGGCAAGCACTCATTGATTTCGGTGAACTATGCAAAGTCAAAGCCGAACAAGAGAAGCAAATGGCTATTCAAAAGAAAAATAAAGTACTTCAGAAGGTGAAAGCACTCTTAACCGATATGCTACCTGAAGCTACAGTGACAACAGATGCAACCATCCATGTACAACTGGATGAACTCCTAACCAAGATAGAGACATTTGGAGTAGATGCATCGGAATATTTGAGCAAATTAAAGGACAAAGAGCTCACTGCTAAGATGATTGACGAGGTACAGAAGGCTATAGCTATTGGCAAAGTTAAACTTGTCAAATTTATTGCTGAGTTGACCCCTCAACTAAAGCACATTCTTTATTTATTTCAGAAACTCTGTACATTCTCTTTATTTATTAAAGATATCAAGAATAAAATTGAAGTGATTGAGAAAGAGATCACCGTTCCCTCTAATAAGTTGACCACTAAGCCTAATTCCATTCAGAATTTTTATACCAAGCTACAACAACTCATGGCTCAACAATTGGAACTAAGGAATGAAGAACACAAGATAAGGATGGACATAATGACACTTCAGACATTATTCCTTCCTCATCTTTCCTCCGTCCAAGAACAAATCAACAAGGCTACATCCTTATCCACTCAACAAGAGGGAAGCACATTAGATGGACTCATTTCACTGTTAGCTGACATTACAGCGCAGAATTCACTCATGGACAGTGTTAAAGATGCCCTCTCTGCCGCTCTCACCGATGCCTGAACAAAGTACAAATCCATTTTTGACCAGTTGCCACCACCGAATGGTAACTAAATTTTGATGTTTGTCAAAAAGGGGGAGTGATATAGTATCAAAGCATCAAAGTATCAAACAAAAGGAGTGTAGTATACAGGGGGAGTATATACCCAACAAAACAGAGTATTCAAATACAGAGAACTGAGCAGTGAACCGAACAGTTATCACAAAAAATTGATCACCAAGCATACAAAATCAGATTTTTGTACATAATAGTGATAAGGGGAGTATATTTGAATATACTATTTCATTGACTAAAGTATATACTGTGTGTTTAGTCAAATTTTGTAAGTAAGTAGATTATTGAGTTATGATTTTGAAAGTAGTTTTGTCAAACATCTCAACTAATGTCAAAAGGGGAGATTGTTACTACTTATCAAGTTGTCATTAGTTTTATATCCAAAGTCATTCTATATACTTTAGTCGGTTACTACTACTGAAATATTCAGTCGGTATGCACAAAACAGTCGGTTATAGAAGAAAGTAGTCACAGAGCCCAGTATGCACCGAGCTATCTACCGAGTAGCATTCCATGTCTACCGACCAGCAAAGATGATACACCGAGTGAAACGTGTTACCAGATTCATTGAACCTGGACACACATATGAAAACGTGTTACAAGATCAAGGAACATAGAACCTTTATCACATTGGAAATTGCACTTAAAGATTGTGTATGATTTCGAGGTCATTTATCCAATGAAATATTTTGTTTAGTTATTCATTCGATAAATCATGTTTGTAAGATCGAAGCAATGAATCAGATCACCGACATAAGAGATCTATTAATATAGCATGGATTAAGGATAAAAGTGTGACAGACAGAGATATACAGAGGTGTATGAAGCAAGACATGTGTGATACATGAGAAAGCACTAAGTGTTATGACTGTTACAGAGACACAAAGGTCACCGAGAAGGATTTCAGAGAACAGTCAAAGAACAGAGTAAATAGAAGGGTTTACCGAGTTACTTTATGGGTTACCGAGGTATGCTATAAGTAAGGTAATCTTATTTGAGCACATAGAATCTGCTATAACATTCCAGATGTAAAGTTGCAGACATTTGTAATGATTTCATTGTAATATTCAAGTTGTAAGAGAAACCTTTAACAGGGTAAAAGACTCTAACCAAGTCTATAAATTGTAAAGCCTTTAACCAGGTGCAACATTTAGATTAAGTGTTGTAAAATCCTTTAGCAAGGTAGATCTAACAGATCTTGAGACTCCTAATAGGGTAAGCTATCAGAAATAGCTAAACATGTAGCTCTAACCGAGCAATCTTTATTATTGTAGTAGTGAAGTTGTGGGTGCCATCCCCACCGCAATTTTTCTCTCTAACAAAGAGTTTCTGCGTAACCAAAATATATGTGTTATGAAGTGAATCATGTATGATTGTTATTTATTTGTTTTAGCTTTATGTTATGTTACAACAGTTTTTGGTTTATGCATAACAGTAAAGATATTATTGATAAAAGGATTTGAAGTACTGATTCACCCCTCCCCTCTCAATACATTAGCTTTCCATATTGGGCCTAACAGCGTGACCATCGCCCATCCATCTTGAATGGTGCGGGATAGCAGGGGCCATCCCTTACATCATCTCTTGTTTCCCCGCGAGCTCATTTTACTTCGGCTTCTCTTCGTGCAGGATAGCGGGAGACATCTCTCCCTTTACCTTTTTCTCCTGCATGACCAATTTGCTTTGGTCATCCATGTTGCAGGATAGCGGGGGACGCAACCACATTATCTTTTCTTAACCCCACGCGACCCTTCTTCTTTGGTCTTCATCGACGCGGGATAACGGGAGACCTCTTTCGTCTAGCCTTTTGTGTTAACTCGTGAGATAACCACTTTTCACCCTTCACGATGCGGGATGGCAAGATAGACCATTTTCCTTCTATTTCGTTATCCCATAGGGTCATTTGGCAACCTTCCAACTCACCGCGGGGTAGCGAGATGCCTGCACATACATGACGGGTCCCACATGAACACAACACAACATAAACAAACCATTGAGCCACTAACACGTGGACAAATGGGGACCCCTCGAATCCAAGATGCTCTTTCCAATAAAACACGATGCCCTAATAAGTGACTGAGGTCGTTTAGTCAAACCGCCATACTAAGTTTGCAGTCCTCTTGGATCAAACCCGATGGGTCCATCACACTATGTGACATATATAGATCAACACCAATACTAACTTGCACTATGTAGCCCACTCACATTTCATCTGCAACCTACAACATTTGTGTAGTTGTATAGCATAACCTGCGTGTTATGCACATCACTTGTTTTCGTGTTATGCACACTTGCTACCTGCTTCTCTGCAACCTCTTGACATCAATGACAATAATGCCAACAAGGTAAAGGGTTGTTATTAGGTAGTTGAGTAGTTGGAAGGTGGAAAAACAATTGGAAAGCCTTGTAACATGGTTAAATATGCTTGATGTGGCCGTTTGAAAGGAAGAGCAGTATGTGGTGGTGAAGAATGCAATGTAAGAATTCAAATTTTCTATATTTTATCTTTCCATGCCGTGTCTCGGTACTGAACGACCTGGTACAACCATTAGAATGTTATTGATTGGGAACAATAGAATAAAGTGTTAAGTTCCTTTTGGCTTTGGTTTGAGGAATTTTCATCAAGTTGTGAGCATTTTATGAAGGTTTTTGTAAAAATTGTCAAAACCCCAGTTAAAGGTAAACAGTAAGCATTTAAAATCCCACAACTCCTACATTCCCCAGTGAAATGATCTATATATTGGTGAAATGATTCATTGTTTGGTTTATTTTATATTTCCAAATGGTTTAATTAAACTCTGAGATTTTCGTGGGAATTTATGATGCCTTGGTACTGCAAAAGGGGGTCACATACTGGTAAAATACAGTAATAGTGAGGGTTTAGTTGAAAAAGACAAGTGGGGAAGTGTGTAGTGTGAATTGGTAAGAATGAGTAGGCTTAATGAATTGTGTTTGAAGGGCTAGTAAGACAGGAGAGTGCGAGGGATGTTTATTTCCAATGAAACCCTTGGTGAAACAAACCTAATTAGGCCTAAAGGAACACGCCACAATTCAGTTTGTGATAAATATTCCAAAGACCCCTCACTAAGTTTTTGATATGTTTTAAGGGCGTAAGAAGGGTATTCCAAAAGTGTTGTCACAGTCTTGTGTTGAAGGCCTATAGGAAAGTTGTGAGTGATTGTCTAGTTCTGTAACTTAGAGCAGTCCATGAAGGAAAAGGGTAATTGTTGATGTGTTTCAAGTTAATTACAGTGTTTGTAAGATTGAATTTGGTCATTAAAACCTCATATGAAGCATGCCAAGTAACAAGCAAGGTGTTGAGTTGACGTTTCCCTCATTAAGGTTGTTTCTATGCATGATCCAAGAGAGCCTATGAACAAGAACAATGTGTATATTGCCTTGAGTGATTGAAGAGTTGTGGATGTGTCTTCCTATTTCCTTGGTTGAGTGAATATTATAATGGTGAAATATACATATCCATGCCAAATCCCCATTTAGTTTTGGGTCCATTTTGAGAAAATGTCATAATAGGATTACATAGCGAAATGAGAAACTTTTGGTTGGTGTGGCTCCTTCCCCAATCCTTATCCATCCCCATTCCTTCTCACATACATTTCTACACCTTCATCCTTATTATTGCAATATCCACACTTAATTCGTATATTCACACAATTTACTAGCCATGATTTTCATTCATTTATTCTCCATTCTAAGATTTCATATTCCTTATCCTACAATATTTCTATGAAGTGCAAGAGTGAACCCACATTGTGTCGATTTGACCTAAAATAAAAAAATGTAAAATTAAAATTGCCAACTTTCACTCTTTTGTCATAGTAATTTGGATATAGGATATTAGACATCTGTGGGATGATTCATTATGTCGTGTATTTAAAAACATTCATTTGACCATTAAACACATCTTGGAACACCTTAAAATCATCAAAGTTTATCTTGATCATAATTCTAATAATCAATTATACAAACCCTTTAACATTTAACTTTTCTAATGTAACATTGATATACATCCTTTAATACTTCTTACTATCACTTATTAGTTCTTACAGGGGCAAGAATACTAATCCATTCATTAAGTTCTATTAGTTGGTAACAAATCAACCAATGAGAAAAATAAAAATAATTTGATTAGATTTTTGAACGTATATTATTTCTAACATTTGTTTCAAATTATTAAAATTACTTATCTATCATTCTATATTGACAATAGTTGTGATTGGTCTTGTTAGTTTGATGCAAGCTATTGGTCTCATAATTAATTGTTGTCTCGATAGACTCTTCTGAACTCTATTGCTTTTGATTATATTAACAATTATTTTCATATCACTTTTTAATTCTATTCATTGTCCCATTTAGTAATGACATTATTTTGTATTAAAAGGGTTGTGAGCTAACATTATGAAATGCAATTTATTTTTTATTATATTGGAACCCATTTTAGTTTATATGGATAGGTGAAATAAAGAAAATATGAGAAATTGTGATTAAATAATTAATAATAGAAAATAAATATTACATCTATTAATTTTAAAGATAGGAAAACTGAGGATTCATGAAAATTTAAAAAATATTTTAAAAATTAAGAATAAGAAAATAATATTTAATAAAAGATAAAATACTTATTTTTTAAATTTTTTTATTATTTGTTTCATAAATTAATAAAATAATGCTATATTTATGCAAATTCCAATGTCTTTCATCAATTTAAAGTTAAATGCATTCATTTTCAAATATAGTAATTAAATTTTATCATATTTAAAAGTTTAATTTTCATTTTACAATACGTTTTTCTATTAACATTGCAACACAAATCTAACTTTTGTTTAATTAGATTCTTCATTTTGATTTTTAAATAATGATTCAGAGGTGAAACTTTAAAAACGATTCAACATTTAGATATGTCAAATAATTAAATTAATTATTCCAACATTACTTTAAATAAACAAACATATCACACATTTCATCCAATACATCACTTATTTAAAAAACTAAGATATTTTATATCTTAATTGTGTGATTTCAGGGCTTTTGGAAGGAGCGTAAGCGATTACTGTTCGCACAATGCCAAATGCCCGGTGGTCATCGTGAAAAGACAAGATGAATAAATCTAATCGTGGGGATTCGATCCAAATAATTTATATTCACAAAAAATTATCTCGATGTTACACGTTCTCATTACTAAATTTCAAAGTGCGGTCATCAACCTTACAAAGTCTCTGTTATATGGAATCTCGGTCCCCCAAAAACATGTTCTCACCATTTGCAATTATAAAAGCCTTTTTTGAGCATTTACTTATAATGCTTGCCATGTAAATTAATAAGCATAGATTCTTTCTTAGACTTTTTTTAATTTCTTGGAGCTCACAACTAAATTATACTTTGTACATGAACACATTATGATTCAAATATTTATTGTATTTTACACATGGATATTTGAGGCTTTATGTTTTTACCTATGACTCATTTTGATTTTGTCCTCTAATGGCACAAGGCATAGCGTTCATGCCACTTTAAATTAATCATATTCTAAGAATGGTTGATGGAGGGTAAACTTGTATTTTTCTTTCTTAAAATTCCCTTAAGAAGACAAGTGCATCTTTTCAAACTAGAGCTTTTTCTCTTTTCAAAATATTGGATTAGGAGTAAATAGTTATAGAATTAAGTTGAAATATAGTTTAAAATAAATTTAATAGTTTATATAAGATAATAGTTGGAAATGTTAGTTTAAGGTAGTAATAATTATATATAATAGTTTATAGCATGGTATTTATGAAATGTCAATAAAATTAATCAAAATTAATAGTTGTGCGGTGGGAGAAAATCGTATCATTGAAATATAATGTATTTTAAACATTTTGATTGAAGAGTGTATCACACTAATAATTAAAAATAAAGTACAATACTTATCATTGGCAATGGAAGAAATATTTGCTTCTCGGAGGACTGTTGGTTAGGAGATAAACCTTTGACTTCTATACCTTCCCTCAGAAGATTACAAGGTTGTGCTATTGCTTTCTTTGGTTAGTGAGTTAGCAACTATCTCTTTGCAAACACTTGGAAGGATATTTATGCCTGTTGTCACAACTAGCCCCCCCTTTGGCCTTTTGCTTAGGAGTTGCAAAACATGCTTGGTAAGGTCATACTACCCCTTTTCCCCCAGGAGGATAAATTCATTTGGAGGTGGAACCCGAGTGGGGATTTGTCAATTAAAATTGCTTACCGCAGTCTTCTTATAGACAACAACTCTCTTGATTGGTGGAGGCAGGTATGGAACCCCCACCTAATCCCTAAAATCAATTTCTTTTGGTGGACTGCCCTTCACAACAAAATCCTTACCCAAGACAACCTCTCCAAAAGAGGTATCCAATTTCCTAACAAATGTGTTATGTGCAATTTGGATGAAGAAAATGTTGCTCATTTATTCCTGCATTGTGCTTTTGCTAGAGCCCTTTTGGGGATGGTTTGTCAGAAGTTTAATCTTTATTGGACCATGAATTATGATTTGACTCACCTGATGCAGGAATGGTGGCGTCCAACTTCTAATCCCCCGATTCACTAGCTATGGAGGTAAATACCACCGCACCTGGGTTGGATTAGTTGGAAGGAGAGGAATAACCTGATCTTCTATGATGTTGAAGCCCTCGTTGAGGCAGTTTCTCAGATCCTTCCTCAAGCTCCTTTTGGAGAACATCTCTATTACACTTGTTAAACCATGCCTTTGTTAGTGACACTGAGGTAGCTCTTCAATAGAACCTCCTATGCTCTTTTGCAGCCTTTGATAATTCTAAGCGCTTGATAAGAATGAATACTAAGTGGATACCACCTTCCCCTGGTTGCTTCAAGTTAAACTTTGACAGTGTTGCTAGACACTCCCTAGGGCTCGCCATAGGTGGAGGAATTTTAAAATCACACTATGGGGAGTTAGTGGCTGCTTATAGTGGTAATTGATAACAAAATGATGAACGAATAGTACCCAACCGGTACTGAGAGGGGGGGGGTGGTGAATCAGTACAGACAAAAACACACTCTTGAACTGGTTTGTCTGCAGACACTGTGCATTGTCAGACAAACAGTGACACCGGTCCTCAAACAGAGTACAACTGGCAAAACCCAGAATAACTGAGACAAGCATAAACCGGCTAACACTTATCTTCTCATACAATTTAACACTTCATTTCCTTTTCACCCGAATGCATGAACAAGTAATCTACCATCAAAGATATACATATGAGCAACTAGATCAACAAGATTCACCGCTTGACAGAAAACAACAAAGCATCACATGAAGAAGACATCACACATAACACATATTTTTCACGTGGAAACCCAACAGGGAAAAACCACGGTGGGGATGAATACCCACAAGCTTGTTTTTGAACTCTTTAGAAGTCTGCTCTGTTAGAAGCCTTGTTCGGTTAAAGATTGATACAATAGGTCTTGTTAGGAACCGATCTTGTTAGGGATCACCCATTTAAGGGATGGCTAGAATACCTGGTTAAGGGTTAAACCCTGTTAAAGGTTACCTTGTTAGAGGATTTCAAGAACTCAATGGTTTTGAGTCACCCTGTTAAAGGATTTACAACAAGCTTATTAAATCTACCCTGTTAAGGGATTTCTCAACTGTTGAAGTGGTTAGAGATCAACAAGTATTACAATGATCTGGTAACAACACTCAATGCCAATGCCGATCCGCTTAAGCTCCTCTTCACCTTCTGCACTTACACTCTGCAGGTATCACTTCTCTCCTTTTGGTCTCACAAGAATCACGTATCCCTTCTCTTGGATACACACACACAACTTTTGCCAACAACCTCAGAAAGAGACACAACATCGACCTTATAGGAAAACAGATAGGTCGATAGCATAAACCCTAAACCCTAAACCTGTTAGGTTAAGGAATTCAAACGGTTCAATCTTGACCGTCGAGCACATTGCATTAAATGCAACAGTTCTTGATCCAATCTCAAGACATTCTCCATCGTCCATTTCCACTGATTTCATGGCGGCTGATAACCCATCACACATTATCACTATTTTACAGATTTCGCACATTCTCGAGGTAGATAAGAACAATCTCCTTCATGCAAGATCCTTCACGCGCACAAGGCTTACATGGCAACACGATCTGTTCTTCGTTACCATGCAAACTCATCACACAAAGTCACCGGTTGAGCCACATAGGCTTGAAGCACTTCAACCGGAAATCTTGAAGTTGAGACTACCAACCGGTAGTCCTACAATGCTTCCATGTGCCAGTTCCCATAACCATATGCCGGTTCACCTTGAACAAACATATCGCTTCACTTTGGCACAAATGCCGGTTCACAGTGTTATACCGGTTCTCACATATGCCAGTTCTCACCTCTTTAGCATATTGACATCAATGACAACATACAATGTTATTATGTCCTCATACCGGTTCACATAATGCCAACAATCTGCCCCTTTGGCATTGATGGCAATATACAAAGATATCTCTCCGCTTCACATCTTCTCCCCCAATTTCTGTAGATATCTTCTTCGCTTTGCATCTTCTCCGCTTCGCATCTTCTCCCCCAATTTCTGCAGATATCTTCTCCGCTTCACATCTTCTCCCCCTTTGACAACAATGCCAAAGTGGAGGCACAAGCTTCCCTGTTCCATTATGCTGCTCCCCCTAAGGAGTAGCATCCTTCAACACATCAATCCTGAAGAAAAATTTGACTATGCAATACCTGACTGATGTGGAACATATACCTTTAGTTTACCTCCTGAAGGGGCAACACCCCTAATTCACCTCTTAAGTACATAAATGTAGCCTTTGGGAGAGGCTTGGTGAATATGTCTGCTAATTGCTCCTGACTGGAAACATGTTCCAGTGCAATCTCTTTGTTCTGAACCTTTTCCCTCAAGAAATGATACTTAAGCTCAAAGTGCTTGGTTCTAGAATGTAAAACCGGATTCTTGGAGATATTAATTGCACTAGTATTGTCACAAAATATATGTACCGGTTCAGATACAGGAACTTTGAAGCCATTTAATACATGCTTCATCCAAATTGTCTGAGTGCAGTTCATGAAAGCTGCAACATACTCTGCTTCCGCTGTAGACTGAGAGATACAACTCTGCTTCTTACTCATCCATGAGACCAGTCTACCACCGAGAAAGAATGCACCACCGGTTGTGCTTTTCCGGTCATCTATATTGCCTGCCCAATCAGCATTTGTGTATACTTTCAAGTTGAAATCCTTGCTATATGGATACCACAATCCATAGTCAATAGTTCCCTTCAGATACCTAAGAATCCGCTTGACTGCAACCAAGTGGGATTCTCTTGGGCTTTTCTAGAATCTTGCAGTAATGCCAACTGCATGTGCAATATCCGGTCTGCTATGCACTACATAATGCAACTTACCAATCATTGATCGGTATTCCTTCTCATCGACTAATGCTGAGTCATCTTCTTTGGATAGTTTACAATCGGTCACCATCGGAGTACCAACCGGTTTGCTATCTTCCATGCCAAAGGTCTTCAACACCTCTTTGACATACTTGGACTGAGCGATAAAGATTCCATCTTTCATCTGTTGGATTTGCAGTCCAATGAAGAATTTAATCTCCCCTATGAGTGACATCTCAAACTCTTTCTTCATCTCATCAGCAAACTCATGACTCATCTTGTCATCTCCACCAAAGATAATGTCATCAACAAATACCTCACAGATCAGGATCTGATCTCCTTCAGACTTCAAGTAGATATTGCTATCTTCACTTGTTCTCTCAAATCCAATCTTCACAAGATGGGAATGCAGATGCTCATACCATGCTCTAGGTGCCTGCTTTAGACCATATAAGACTTTATGTAGCCTACATACCATGTTACTGTCTTCAGATAGGGCAAACCCATCTGGTTGCTCAATATACACCTCCTCTTCAAGTACACCATTTAGGAATGCAGATTTTACATCCATTTGATATACTTTGAAACCTTTAAAAGCTACATATGCAAGAAGCATACAGATTCCCTCCAATCTGGCTACAAGAGCAAAGGTTTCTCCATAGTCTTCTCCTTCTTCTTGAGCATATCCTTTGCACACCAATCTGGCTTTGTTCCTAATCACTATGCCATCCTCATTCAACTTATTTATGAAAACCCATTTGGTACCAGTGACATTTTTATGCTCCGTTCTGGGTACCAAAGACCATGTACCATTTTTGTCTATCTGGTCAAGTTCTTCTTCCATTGCCTTGATCCAGTCTTCATCTTTATGAGCATTTTTGAATGATTTAGGCTCAAATTCAGAGATCATACATGAGTTTTCTCTGACCTTTCTTCTTGTAAGGATTCCTGCATCCTTATCTCCTATGATTTGCTTAGGATCATGATTCAGCTTGACATACCGAGGAATGGTCTTAATAGATTCCTCTTGCTTTTCTTCTTCATCTTCATCTCCAACAGTATCAGCATCTACATCTACCGGTGTAGGAACACTGTTACTGGTACTTGGTTGACTGACAACCGGTTCATTTACTGCTTGCTCACTGCCGGTTTCCTCAGTTTTCTCAGAGGTTTCATCAACTCTTACATTGATGCTTTCCATAATTCTCTGAGTCCTATTGTTGAAACACTTGAGAGCTTTGCTCTTGGTGGAATATCCTAGGAATATTACCTCATCACATTTCACATCAAATTTGCACTGGTGTTCACTCCTCTTGATGTAACATTTGCTACCAAACACTCTAAAGTAGCTAACCACAGGTGTCTTACCAGTCCAATACTCATAAGGAGTTTTATCCTTACCTTTCTTGATGAGTACCCGATTCATTGTGTAGACTGCTTCTCTCCAAAAGGTGTGAGCTACCTTTCCTTGAATCAACATGGTTCTAGCTGCTTCTGTAGATATCTAAAACTGGTCAACGCTTGGAGAGTCATACTTTAACTTTTGCGCATTGCCTTATTTTAGGGTTTTTGCGTCGCATTAACATTTCTTCTATGTTGCGTACTTGGTCTTTATCATTTGCGAGCATCAAGTCCTTCTGCATTCTTCATTTGTCTCGCTTTCGAATTTGGTCTTGTCGACAACAATCTTCAGTCATGATTTTGGTCAATCTTATCCTGTCGCATCAATGTGCGTGCTCATTTGTCATCATTTTGGACATCGTCAATCCTAATTAGGGTTTTGTCCTCTTATCAATCTTGTCGTTTTGCGATCGATTTGTCATCGATCGTTGTCCTCTTTTCAATCTTGTCGACTTTCGATTGATTTGTCATCGATCATTATTATTTTCAATCTTGTCGACTTGCGATCGATTTGTCATCGATCGTTGTCCTCTTTTCAATCTTGTCATCTTGCGATCGATTTGTCATCGATCGTGGTCATTCTCAATCTCGTCGTTTTGGGATTGATTTGTCATCAATCGTTGTCATTTTGTGATCAATTTGTCATCGATCGTCATCCTTCTCAATCATGTCAATTTGGATCAATTTGTCATTGTTCCTCGTCAATTGGCGCATTTATCAATCAAATCACTTATCAGTATGAATCATTTATCAAGTCAAAATCATGACCGAATCGACATCAAATCAATCTTACATCAAGACCTAATTGTCGTCCTTGCATTTCTAATTTATCTTCTAGGGTTTCATGATTTATTCATTTAACCTTGTTTGTCATTTTGTCTCCATTTTCTCTTTAGGATAAATGATTTATTTATTTATCCTAAGTCTTCTTGTCACAATTAAATGTTTATTTAATTGGCTAATTAATTCCTCCTATTTTTGTAAATTAATTAATGAATGAGAAATTATTAATTAATTTACCTAATTTTCATCAATTTCCTAATTTCCAAGTCATTATTTCTAACCTAATTTTCTAATTTCTCCTAAATTCCTAAATGTCTATTTCTATTTCAAATTCTTGTCATAAATCCTTGCATAGCAATTTGTCATACACTTGTCATAATTTTGCTATTCCTGATTTGAATTTCTATTCGAATCACTTTCATGCTAATCTGATCTTTTCTCCCATTTGTCTATAAATTGGATGAATTTCTTCAATCAAAGTCCTTGGTCGAATCAATCACGCTTCTAGTATTCTTGTGCTATCGTCTTGTCTACTTGCTTTCACATCATGCTTATGCACTAGTAGGTGAGATCCACAAATAGAGCTATTTGAAGGAGAAAGAAGGACAATGGAGCCACATGAAGGAGACATTCAAGTTTGCAATGGTTTGCGTTTGAATTGATGTCTTGTTTTCATGTCTTTATTGAGTGTTTTTAGGATTCTTGTCATTGCATTTTAGTTTTCGTGATTGAACTAGGCCAAATTCCTATTTGCTTTGATGATTTCCAATTTCCTATCTACATTAATTGGTGAACCCGATGTGAACTAACCCCCTAACCATGCTTTTTAGTGCTTTTGAGTTGATTTGCAGGTGAAAAACCCAAGAAACAGGGTAATGCAGGGCTTTCTGGGCACTTCTGCACCTGTGTAGGAGAGTTCTGCGCCTGTTTCAAGCATTCTGCGCATGTGTCAAGGACTTCTGCTCCTATGTCAAAGGGATCTGCACCTGTGTTACTGCATTCTGCGCCTTTGTTACTGAGTTCCGCGCCTATGTGAAACATTCTACACCTATGTAAGGCCAGAAACAGAGGTAAAAAGCAGTGTTTTTACTTGCAAATTGCTTTGTTTTGCATTCTGTTTCTGCTTTTTGGTTTTTGGTATTGATTCTCTGTGCAACACCTTGGCATTACGCATGACAAAGACAACAAATGAAACTACTAACACATTGTATGCAGGTTCGCTAGACAAAGACTAAGCAAATTAAACTTCTGACTTGGTGGTTTTGCAGGTTGCCTTGTTCTCCAACTATACTTTGTGTTTGTAATTCATAATTAGGCACCTAGTATGATTGCTAAATAGGATGGAATGAACGTGTGTTTGCTTTGATTGTCGAGTTTGACATTGGAGTAGGAGAGTATGCTCTCATCCTTCTTAGGGTGATCAGAAATCCAGATCTTCGATACCATTCTCATGGCTCGAATTGTTTGTTACCTTTAGAGGGACTGCCTTCCCGACCATTTGCTTTCTTTTGCAAGCAAGTGACAATCGTGAGAAGGGAACGACCCAAAGTGAGTACAACTAGAATACCTTGGTATTCTAACTCACTATAAATAAATACGTGATGGGCGAAAGCTTTGAAGGAAGGGTTACGTGGGAATTGTAGTTACTTGGGAAGTGATGACCCTTGGACTCTTTCTCATATCAACATCTAAGTAGGGCCTTAAGGTCTAAATCGTGCTTGCACGACTACATTTGTTTGGTATCTTGGTGGGCTTAATGTCTTAATCACGCTTGCATGACACCAAGGAGTAACGCTTAACAGAAATCCTGACTAAACACCTTGTATTTAGAGGCCAAAAATCCTTCTAGTTGCTTGAGAAGGACAAGTTCAGATACTTGGAAGAGATACTAAGTTCGCCATGGGGAGATTTCCATGGGGACTGATGCTTGGCTGCCCTGAGAAGTGAGTGCCGTGGAGGGGAGCCCGTGGGGTCAAGCATCTATGTATTCTCCTTGAATCTCATAATGAGTCTACCTCTCAAGTACCTACTGTCCTTTCCTACCATAAGAAATGTGTGAATGAGCATGATTGTTTTGAGTCTAAGTTGAAGTATCTTGTCTTCTTTGCTTGTCAAAAGTTGAGTTGTGTCTCATTTCAAAAACAAGACAAATTGATTCAAAACAAGGTTAAACACAAGAGTATTGCATTCAACAAACTTCAAAAACCTTCAAACATAGTTGTCAAACATTTTTCAAAATCTTGTCTCAACATTCATGTCACTTAGATTTAGGTTCATCCTAGGTTTGCATTTTGCAAATTCATTGTCAACTAGCAAGGTTAGGTTTCACTTAGGTCATACTCCTTTGCATATCAATAAGGGTCATCAATTTGCATGTGTCCTCTTGCATTAGAGTAATAACATTTCATAATTCAACCTTAGGTTTTGCCTTAGGTTGACATTGCCATACATTTGCATGTGCATACCCTAGGTCTCTTCATTAAGCTTAGGTCATTATCATATCATATTAGGGTCATTTGCATAGTAATTGTCCCTTTGCATATAGTGTCAAAACTAGGTTTTGTCATACTTGAGTAATCCAAATCTTTGATAAACCCTAAGTCATTGTTAAGAAGTCTAGACCTTATCAAACTTTTGTCTTTTGTCATCAATGTCATTTCGTCAAACCTAGCTTAGTATCCAAGCATATAGGGGAGACATTGTCATTTTGTCCTTTTGTCACTTGGTCCTTTTGTCCTTTGTGGTCTAGACATCATTTTAATTGCCTAAGGGTCTCTTTTAGATTTGCATTCCAAAAAGTTTGTCAAAATCTTGAAAAACAAACAAAAACATAGGTTGCATTTTTGCCATAGATTGCATTTTCATCTATTTTGCATTTAGTTGCATATCATACATTATCCTTGAAAAATTCCAAGAATATTGCATTTGCATAGTGACATGCCTGTTGAGACAAGGTCAAAATCTAAGAAGATGGGTGAACCAACGTATCAACCCATTGATAACATATCAAATTCACAGTTTCAAACTAGTCAAACAGTACAAATTGAAGGTTCATCAAGCACATCATTACCACCATATGGAATGGTTCAACTTGGACCACCTCCCTTATATGAACTAGTGTTTGTACCCATGAAACCAGGACATGGGAGTGTTCCACCAACACCAAGAGGAAATGCACCTTTTGATTGGAATCAACCGAACCTGCAACATGAAATTCAAACATTATATGAGGAACAAACCCTTTCCCAAGGATTTGGTTCAGATCAAGGCATTCAACAAGAAACAAATCCAAATATTTTACCATATTCTTCATCAGATTCCGATACCTCGGATGATGTTGATATGTTGCTTCAAGATCCAAAGTTGACGAAAAAGATGGATAAATTCTTGAACAAGGTCTTCAAGATGTTCCCACAAAAATATCTTGACATGATGAGTAATGTGACTTCCTGAAGTGAACAAATCAATGTGCAAAAACAACAAGGCGGTGAGTTGTTAAGTTTCTCTCCGCATCTAAATGAAGAACATGTGCAACAAGAAACTCAACCTACCTTGATGAGTAAATGTGCTTCAAAGGCATTGACAGTGACTATTCCTCAAAAGTCACCATTTGAGACAATAAATAATCCATTATTTAACACAACACCTGTAACACAAGATCAAATGAGGACCACACAAATATTGATGGCTGTCCCTCAACAAGAAGTGGTTCCTCACATGCATAAAATTGGATCAAAATCTAAGATGCAAGAAAGCTTCACGACTGGAATGCCTGATCTCACCAATTTCCAAAACAATTCCACAATACAACAAAGTTCCTATGTCCCACTAAGCTCAATATATTTGCCAAACACTCACGTACCTGTTATGCAGACTATTGTGACAGATCCTTCGATCATGGCGACACAAAGAGCTACAGATAGTGGTTTGCACCAACAACAAATGTTGCAACAATTGAGTAATACACAAAAGGTACAATCAAATGTGCAAACAAACAATGCTCAACAATAACAATATCGCATTCGACAACAAGTTGCAATGCCCTCTGCACCATTACAAGTTAATGCAAACTTGCAACCACCACAATGGATTGGACAAACAACACAGCAAGTTAATGCAAGTGCTATACCCCATCTTAAGGATAAACAACAAAAACCACCTAAACAAAGTTTTTTGCAAATGATGGGATTTACACCGCGACAACAACAATTGGCACAAAGTCAGCAAATTCCGATTCATCAGCATCAACAACAACATGTGCCTCAATATGTGCCAAGACAAACAAGCTATCATACTTCACAACCGCAATTGACGTTTGTGCAATATCAACAACACCCTCAATTGCAATATCAACCTAGGCTACAAACGATGATTCAACCACAAGAAGCACAACAACAAGGTCAATATCAAGGCATGGCACAACCACAACAACAAGAGGTGTACCGAGAACATTATATGCCGGAGACACCAAAGACGGCAATTTCAGAGCATCAACAACTGATCAGAAACACGATGTACCGACAAAGAGTACCCACCAAGATTAATGATGGACCTCCAAAATCTGACACAATTGCGCAACAACTTGAGAAGTTGCAACAACAAGTCGACGCATTAGAAACCAAAGGAACAAAGAAGTTGTACACCGATCAAGATTTATGTCCTAATCCGTTTGACAAGAGCTTATACATGCCTCCCTTCCCTAAGCATTTTGAGGCACCTAATTTTGACAAATATAAAGGGAATGGCAATCCAAAAGATCACATTCGAGCATTTTTTGCGGCATGTACTGAAGTGAGTTATGAGGAAACATATTTAATGCACTTATTTGCACGAAGTCTCACAGGACAAGGCATGGATTGGTATTCGCATATGCCAGGAAATATAAAGACTTGGTCGGAATTGGCTCAAAAGTTTATATCTCACTTCGCATTCAACATTGACAGTGACGTGACCATGTCAGATTTATGCAACACCAAGCAAAAGCAAGGTGAACCATTTGTGACTTTCTTGCAACGATGGAGAAGCTTGTATAGTCGTTCTTCCCTAGATATACCTGAAGAACAACAAGTGAACTTGTTTATCCAAAATTTGGTCCCAGAAATGATGTATGAACTCAAATTGAAAAGTCCCAGTACTATTGAGAAACTCATTAAGAAAGGGATGAACATTGAAATTGCCCTTGTAGCTAAAGGAATCATTAAGCTCAACAAAGACAGTGACAACACAAACAATTCCGGGGACTGAAATAGATTTTGGTACAAAAACAAGAATGTCACTAATGATGGAGTTGTTGATGCAAGAGCAGTGAATGCAAATCAACCCCCGTTCACAATCAAGAAATTGAGTGCTCCTAATATGTCGACTATGGAACAAAATCAAACACCAGCGAGCAATGTTACTCAACAGCCACAATACCAACAACTTCCTCCACAATATACTCAACAATATAATCAACAACAAGGTCAGCAACAAAACTAGCAACAAAGACCTTTCCGATCAAGGGATGGGCCTCCTCGACAATTTACGCCATTGGGAGAGCCTATTGAGTCAGTAATGAAACAATTAATACAAGCAAAATTTATCAAGTTACCAGATATCAAGGCAGAACCATTGGTAAAGCCACATTGGTGGAATGATAATGCCTATTGTGAATACCATTAGTCAAAAGGGCATAAAACTCCATCATGTTTTCAATTGAAACATATGATTCAAGACTTGTTAGAGCAAGAAGTAATTGAGGTAGATCCACCCAACGCGACCTCTAACACTGGTCATACAATTTTCAAAACTCCTTTGCTTGATCATGACAAGGGTAAAGCATCCTCTTCAAACTCTACTCAAACAACAAATTATGCAAATACTGGTTATAACAATGTCATCAATTGTTTTCGAGCGTCAAATGAGTATGTTTCCACCCTAAGACTAAAGGGAAAAGATCCTTCATGCGCAGTCACCACTCGTCGATCCAAAATAGTCCTGAAAGGATCTCCTGCCGTTCCTCCCAAGCCAACTCCTGCAAGTCAGTATAATCTCCTAGATCATCTGGGAAAGACACCTGCACAAATATCGATCCTTGAGTTGTTGAAAATGTCCCCTATGCATCATGCAGTCCTAGATAAAGCTTTAATTGAGTCCACTGTCCCGACAAACATTGATGTTGACCAGTTTCAAGCCCGAATAGGACATCTAGCTGTTTCCCAACACGTTACATTTTTTGATAACGATATTTCACCTGATAAGCTCCCTCATAATGATCCTTTACATCTTGAAGTCTTTGTCCATAATTGTAAAATCCGACGAGTCTTGATAGATGGCAGAGCGGGTCTTAATATTTGTACCTTGAGAGTGGTCATTGGTCTTGGTTATACAGACAAGGATATTGATTCTTCTAGAAGAATAACAATCAAAGCATATGATGATGTTGAGCGCCCATCCAAAGGGATAATTACATTGCCTATCAGAGTTGGTCCAGTAACAAAAAACACTTTCCTGCAGGTCCTAGACCTCGATCTCCCTTACAATATGATTCTTGGTCGTCCGTGGATCCACGCAATGAAAGCAGTTCCATCCACTTATCATCAATGTTTAAAATATCCTTATAATGGAACTGAGATAACAATTCCAGGAGATCCTAATCCATTTCAATTTTGTGCTACTCTAAAGGATTCCCCGTAGTAGCAAGTCCCAGTTAATAGAAAGGCTCACTCACATAGTTATGTGGATCCTAATGAGTTGTTAGAAGCCATCAAAGGTAAATTGAAGATACAGGACCAAGGATGCAGAGAGTATTCAATGGCTCAAACATTCCTCATTGGGAATTTACCAATATCTCCAAAATCACATGGCAAACCACATTTGTTGCAAAAGGAACCTAAGGTAGTTATTCAATATCAGCCTCCCACTACATTTACAAGATGGGGTGAACTTGACAAAGAAACCTTGGACGACGATGTCATAGATTGGCTTTATAAGGATCCAACTGAGACACCACCTATCAGGTTGCCAGTGGAGCAGTACGGCAAAGGATTTACTATGCTGCAGAAGAAAGGATATGATGGCTATAGTGGCTTAGGCCCAGACAAGAAAGGAAGGCTAGAACCCATTATACCCAAGAGGCGACCTCCAACTTTTGGGTTAGGTTTTGTACCATTGCGAATTGGACCCTCGTCTACCAAAATGACCACGTGTAGAAAGGGGCGTAACTCTGATGATGAAACAACACCTGAGGATACCCGACCCGAAACTAATTCCAATGAATGGGAGTGGAGTTCTTTTTCCTCTAGTTCCTATGCCCTTGACAGTGTTTTCCTTGACCCTGATGATTTGCCCATGGAAGACAAACATGAAATAACTCCCCCTCCCAAAACATGTCCTAATGCTTGGATAGAGTCATTCTGGGACCCAAGCTCTGAATCAGATACAAGCAGATCAGACAGTGATACCACGGATGTTCACATCTTTACCATTTCGGCCCTCTCTCTCCTTAAAATCGATGATGACATGCCTCTCATTTATCCCCAGCTTATCCAACATGACCAACAAGAACCACTCACATTGGACTGTTTTCAAAATGACGAAGCAATTGCAGAATTCCTGGGACTACGGGAAGGCATACCACAAGGTGATCATAAGGCAGGATTTGCTATTGATCTACATTCCACAGCATATTTTGGGGAGTCAACTCCATCTTCCAGTCATCAAAATGAAAAAAGAAAAGAAAAAGTACAAAATCAAGAAGATAGGTCTTTGAGTGAAAACCGTAAGGCACTCTCTGATCATACAAAAGTAAAAATAAAAGACGTACCTGCGGGTGAAAACCTCTCTGAGGCACCCAAAGGTGGAAGAGTGGACATACCCCTATCAAGTCAGGATAAATCAACATTGCTTGTGGAAATGATCGAAGAAATCAATTTGGGTACACCTGACAACCCTAAGGTCATTCATTTTGCTGCGTCTCTATCAAAACAGGAAAAGATAGATTTTGTCAATTTCTTTCTTGAGAAGAAGATCAGTTTTGCATGGTCCTACACAGATATGCCTGGCCTTGACCCAGAATTAGTCCTTCATCACTTGCCATTAAAAGCAGATGCCAGGCATGTCAAACAGAAACTCAGAAAGATGCATCCCCAGGTGGCTCTCTTGGTCAAGGTAGAACTGAAAAAATTACTAGATGTGGGCTTTATCAGACCCATTGATTATGTAGACTGGATTTCAAGTTTAGTACCAGTTAGCAAAGTAACTGGGGGCATCAGAATCTGTACAGATTTTGGGGATCTCAATAAAGCATGCCCTAAAGATGACTTTCCATTGCCAAATATAGACATCATAGTTGACATGACTGCTGGATATGAGATGCTCTCATTGATGGATGGTTTCTCCGGCTATAACCAAATTCGCATTGCTCCTGAAGATCAACATAAGACTGCATTCACCTATGCTTGGGGTACCTACTGTTGGAATGTGATGCCCTTTGGTCTAAAAAATGCTGGTGCAACATATCAAAGAGCGATGACGACAATTTTCCATGATTTCATGCATACTTTGATGGAAGACTATGTTGATGACTTATTATGCAAATCTGTCACAAGAGATAGTCATCTAGCCATCCTGGGCCCAATCTTTGACCGAATGGAGACCTACAAGCTCAGACTCAATCCAAAGAAGTGTGTCTTCGGTCTCACAGCTGACAAATTACTAGGGTACATTGTTTCTCACAGTGGCATTGAAGTCGACCCTGCCAAGGTTAAAGCAATAATGGATATGCCTCCTCCTTCCAATCTCCAGCAATTAAGAAGTTTGCAAGGAAAGCTACAGTCAATCCGCTGGTTTATAGCTCAATTGGCAGACAAATGTCATCCATTCTAGCATTTATTGCATAAAGGAGTCGCTTTTAAATGGACTGAGCAATGTCAATCAACATTTCAAGCTCTCAAGGACTATTTGCTGTCGCCGCCTATTCTAATGCCTCCTATAGAAGGAAAGCCATTTATATTGTATATTTCTGCAATTGAAACGGCACTAGGAGTTCTCTTGGCCCAACAGGATGTGAACGGTAAAGAGCGAGCTATTTATTATATCAGCCGGACACTAGTAGGCTATGAGTTGAATTATTCAACTATTGAATGGGCATGCTTAGCAGTGGTCTTTGCAACATAGAAACTCCGACACTATATGTTAAATCACCAAACATTGCTGGTTGCAAAAATTGATCCCTTGAAATACTTACTTAGCAGAGTAGCTTTGACGGGTCGTTTAGCTAAGTGGGTTATGATCCTCAGTGAATTTGATATTGAATACATGGAGCGAAAGGCAATAAAAGGACAAGTCATAGCGGATCAACTTGCAGAGGCTCCTATTTATGATGATCATCCCATGTTGATAGATTTTCCGGATGAATCAGTCTTTGCTCTTACATCTTCTAATGAATGAAGTTATACTTTGATGGATCCCATACCAAGTTTGGATCCAAAGTAGGCATATTGTTTGTCACCCCTCAAGGTGATGCTATTCCCAAGTCCTACAGAATAACTTTTCATTGTACCAATAACATTGCAGAGTACGAAGCTTTGGTCACAGGACTCTGAGTAGCGGTCCACTGGAACATCACACATTTACAAGTCTATGGAGATTCTCAGTTAGTCATCCGTCAAGTGAATGATGACTACAAAACAAAAGATGAAAAGCTTATTCCCTACAAGCATATGGTAGATTTCTTGAAGACAAAATTCATGGCTATCCATTTCAGTCAAGTTCCAAGAATTCAAAACAAGTCAGCAGATGCGATGGCTACGATTGCTTCCATGTTGAATATGCCCCACAATATGGACAAATGTGAATTTTTGGTCGAATAGTTGCTTGGCCCTTCTTTTGACATTCCAACAGCAGATGTGATGTGCGTTCTTGTTGGTCCTAACTCCCCATGGTACAATGATGTATATCAATACTTGAAATCCCAAACCTTACCACCTAATCTTTCCGCTAACCAACGCCGAGCCTTCATCCGACAGATAGCCAAATATGTCATCATTGCCAATACTCTTTACCATCGTTCCTTTGACCATATCCTCCTCAGGTGTTTGGATTCTGATGAAGCACAAACGGCTTTACACGAGGTTCACGATGGTATATGTGGGGGCCATTTCAATGGTCTAAGCTTAGCCAAAAAGTTGATTTGTGCTGGGTATTATTGGCCCACTCTGGAGAAGGATGTTCATGATTTTGTTAAGAAGTGCTACAAATGCCAGATCCATGGGAATTACATTCATGCACCAACCCAAGAGCTTCATTCTGTCATATCTTCGTGGCCCTTTTCTCGATGGGGATTAGATCTTATTGGCAAGATTCACCCGACATCTGCAAATGGCCACAAGTTCATCATTACAGCCACAGAGTATTTTAAAAAGTGGATCGAGGCTATCCCCATGACCTATATCACTGGTGTGAAAATTTCAAAATTCTTATTGAATTATATCATATGCCGATATGGGGTTCCCCTTGCCATAGTCACAGATAATGGCCGTCCCTTCAAGAATAAAGATGTCAAGGAACTCTATGAAAAGTTTCATATCCAACACCATTTCTCTAGTCCATACTATCCGCAGGGTAATGGTCAAGCCGAAGCATCAAATAAGACCATTATCAAGATCTTGAAAAAGGTTGTCAATGACACTGGTTGAGATTGGCATGTACAGTTGAATCCAACATTATGGGCTTATCACACTTCTATCCACACACCTACTGGAGCAACACCTTATTCCTTGGTGTATGGTGGAGAAGACATTTCACCTTTGGAAGTGGAGATTCCTTCTTTGCGTGTTTCCTTGCAACATCTGATTGATGATGAAACACACAGAGTCTCTCGGTTGCATCAGCTTGAAATGTTAGATGAGAAACGTCAGACAACCCTGACACATTTGCAAGCATATCAAAACCGTCTCCGTCGCTCTTATAATAAGAAGGTCAAAGGGCGACACTTCGAAGTGGGAGATCTGGTTTTAAAGGAAAACCCCAAGAATGCACAAACTACTGATGTCATCAAAGGCAAGTTTGAACCTAACTGGGTTGGGCCTTTCATAGTAACTGCAGCCTATGGCTCGGGGGCATATCAGCTTGCCACCCCAGAAGGTGAACCTTTGTCAAATCCTGTAAATAGCATGCACCTTCGTAAGTACTGGACATAATTTTCTATTAGCACTTCTTCAAGTATGATCCTGAAAAAATTCAAAAAAAAAAAAAAATCAAAACAAAAAAAAAAAACAAAAAAAGTGAAAAAAGTGAAAAACAAAGAAAAAGAACAAAAAAAGTCAAGAAAAATGATTCGCCCTTTAGTGAAAACCTGGTAAACAGGCGCTTTGGGCAAGTACCATGGTGAAAACCTGGCAAATAGGCGCCATGCGTAAAAATGATCATTGCTCCATCATCTGTCACGACCTCTAGCTGTACTTTTTCTCTGCAGGTTTATCATGTCTATCTTTGTCCTCACCCAATGTTCTGTTCCAGGCTTGTGATTGGTCAACATCATTGTTTTGCATACTCCAGTTTCTTGTGCATATGTTTCGGTCCTAGTCTCTATATATGTCTTTCCGATGTGCATTGGGTGCATTCCCCTTGTTATGATCAGTCACTGGAACTTTCGAATGAAATAAATCCAACAAAATTGAAAAATGCCCTGAAATAATCCAAAAAAATTGAAAAATGTCATGCAATAATCCAAAAAAAAACTGAAAAATGTCCTGAAATAATCCAAAAAATTGAAAAAATGCCTTGAAATAATCCAAAAAAATTGAAAAATGTCTTGAAAAAATCCCTAAAAATCAAATAAAGTCCTGAAAAAATCCCTATAAATCAAATAATGTCTTGAAAAAATCCCTAAAAATCAAATAATATCCTGAACAAAATCCCTAAAAGGTCAAATAAAGTCCTGAAAAAAATGAACACAAAAAAATTGTACACACTCGAAAAGCAAAACAAAAAAAAAATTCCTCTTGGTGCATAAGCCAGATCACTGAGTATACATCCAACGACGTGCAATCACACACTGTGCTTTAATGAAATCACGCATTCACAAATGAACTTTTTCAATCAAACCAGACATTCAAACTGATTAAAATTGTCATATCAATCAATCAACATCAATATCATTCGTCCTTGGCACATTATCATGAGTCTTATACAGCATGATCGTCCTATCAACAGTTTCAACTTTTGACAATGAAGATCAAAATGTTTGTTTGACTTGATGAAATTAGTGAGTCTTATCATTTATTGATTTATCTTTGATCATGTTCCTATGTTGCTCGATGATGTCACTGAGTGATTTAGAGTGACCGGGATGGTTCATGGTCCCTTTCTTTTTTTGTTGTGATTGTTGTTTGTCTGCGATGTGTTTGTCTTTTGCAAAAAGGGTTGCGTTTCAGCTCTGGTCCATGATGCTCTGCATCCGTTTTGCTACATTAAATAAAGGTTCTCACCTACAAAGTGCATTACTAAAAGCAAGTTTTTCTTCGTCTCTAACCGTCCTCTGTCTCATTTCTTCTTACTAACATTTCTTCCGTCAGTTCGGTCTAGTGCTCCGATTTCCCCAAACACATATGCTGCATCCTACATTCATTGGTTAGTACATTTGCATTATATCAAACATCACATCGAGCATCATATCAAGCATTTTATCCATTTCATATTATCAACGCATCAAAAACACATAAAATATATATCCATACATGTTCCACAATGGTACATAAACAGTGCATACGCCATCCATACATGGAAAATAAACACACGTCATAACACATTGCATCCCATCATATCGATGCATATCATATCATATAACCAAATAATATCGAAGTACAAAATTGGACTGTCTGTCCTAAGTATGGCCCGCAGGCTGACTACATAATGTCACACTACATCTGTCTCTGTCCTAAGGAGCACGTGCCTCTGTCACTGGGTGCTCCCTCTATCCTCTTCATCCCTGCCATGTCTCAAGGATGATGTCCCTCTTGTCCAAGGTCCTGGCTGTGGTGGTCTCATAGGTCCACTCACCCCCATGCTGCTCACTGACCTCCGAGAGCATGCCCTGCTCTCTATCCTTGATCGTGCCCGATATGATGATGCTTTCTGCTCTGGTGGAACTGCACTCTCATATAGTGTCCTCCAATGGCGTATCTCCTCTCCAGTCTCTACCAACATCTGTGCCATCTCACGTGCACTGGCGTCCCTAATCGACCCAATATACTCAGTGACTCTCTGTTCTTCTCGCTGTGCCTAGGCTATTGCTGTATCTCGAGCCGTTGTAAGTCTGGCTATCTCTGCTCTGAACTGGTCATGCTCTGTTCTCAAGATGGCATTCTATCTCTCTAATGTCGCAATATGATCATGCTGACTCGCTATGGTAGCCCTGCACATCTCCATCTCCTCTATCCTAGCTGTCTCCGGCTCTATGGGTATATCCTGCAATGACTCCTGATCGGCTGAATCTGGCTCATAATCGTCATCCCTCTCATCATCTCCATCCTCGTCATCCCCCTCATCCTCCTCCCCGTCCTCATCCTCATCTCTATCCTCATCATCTCCCTCCTCTCCTACGAGTGGGAAGTCCTCCTGTCTCCTCGGTACCGGAATATCAGGATCTATCAATGGCACTAGCCGTCATCGTGCAAACCATCGCTCATACTCCTCTGTCATCCCGACATCCACCACATCTGATCTCCAATCCCACTGTCTCTGCTGTAGCTGTGTGAAGTTGGCATATGCTATGTGTGGCTGAATCATTCTCCCCCACTGACTCATCTCTCTGTGAGATCGGGCAAAGTGTGCAGTCCTTCTAGGTACATCCTGTCTCTCTCCAAATTGTCGTCTGACTCTCTCTGGCAGGTACATCTCAAGCACTCTCTGGTGATTCACTGGTTGCCCAATCAGGTACCTCTCCTGTCTGCAATACGATAGCTCATTACTATCATCTGACCATCCAGGGCAATCAAGATATGGCCTCCATGTGAACTCTCTCAATCCGTCTAGCTCATGTCGCCAATACAGTATGTATCCAAAAGGACCCTGTCTCAGTGCTCCCCCATAACTGTACACATATGGTCGGTGTGGTAATACCTGTCTCTCTGTGATCGGTCGACATATGGCTATGTGCTCAAATGCCAATACCTGTAGCAGTGTGACCCCACAGCTCAAAGTCTGAACCCTCTGATATGCTATCTGATGCAACTGAAAATATAGCATAGCAAGCACGCATGGTCCCCATGTGTACACAGTCCCCTCTGTCGCCATCCACTCTATCACTCTTCCCCATCCAATAGGGAATCCATGTCCTCGTCTGTCCCCTGCTAGTAGGCATGCTATCACCACTGCTATCACCACATATCGTCGATCATACTCTGATGCCATTGTCTCCCAACCAATCTCCCTCTCTACGATATCCAGATCATCTGCGTCGCACTCAAATAATCTGCACAAAGCATCTCTCCCTATTACTGGGTCATACTCTATCATCTCTCCATGAATCGGAATGTGGAGGATATGCCATACATCCTCTAGTGTCACAGTCGCCTCTCCAGTCGCCAGATGGAAGGAGGAAGTCTCTGAATGCCATCGCTCTGCCAATGCGGTTAGTAGTCCTGTGTTTGCCCTAATCTTGGGCATGAATGTGATATAGTATATTCCAAGTCCTGCTAATGTATCTCTGTCTGTGCTCCTAAGTCTATGTCGTAACATGAAGCAGTCAGGTCGGTTCTCCCGCGTGATCAATGGATATTGTCGACTCTGCATCACAATTGGGGCACATTTTGTCAGTTTTAGGATTTTCTCCTACGGGCTACATTTCCTTGTTTCATGTCCAAATCAGGGTGTCTCTCATCTATTTTGACCTATCCTATTCTGATCCCCCCTTTTCGGATCATTCACATGCTGTTTTTGGCCAAATTAGGGTTCCCAATGCACAATTGCGCCTGTGTGCTAAGTCCTGCACCTGTGTAGCAACAACCTGCGCCTGTGTACCCTACACAAGTGCAGGATACCCTACACAAGCGCAGGATGCGCTCACGCAAGCACAGAAGTCAGTTTCTGCATTCCCTGTGGGCCCCACAATGTCCCGCAAGCAAGTCAAATTCATGAAATTGAAAATCTGGGTTTTTGAGATACATACCGCTGCTCCCGCATCGTCCAGTCGTCTGTAGGTGTGTACACATTCCCCGAGGTGATCTGCCATTGGAATGTTCGCCATCTCTCTGCAAGTGTCCTTTTCCAGAGCAACAAATCCTCCTCTTTGGCTAGTGCAAATGAGCACTTTTCACTCTCTTTGTCTCATTTATAGATCTTTGTCAGTGCATAGACGGATGTGCCCCCTCTCCATCTTATGTTGGTCACGGTCTTTTGTACCTTCAATTGCTTGTCCTTCGTGCATCTGGTCTCCGATTGTCAGTCTGTTTGCTTCTATCATGTTCTATCATTCTTATCGATCAATTGGCCTCTTTTCTAGATGTTTCCGGTCAATTCCTCGAGGGGGCATGCATATGTCATTGTTATTGTCTGGGGCATTTTCATTATTGTTCTTTGAAACAATGCTTGAAATCGCATTGTCTCAAAGAGGGGCAAAATGTAGACATCTAAAACTGGTCAACGCTTGCGGAGTCATACTTTAACTTTTGTGCATTGCCTTATTTTAGGGTTTTTGCGTCGCATTAACATTTCTTCTATGTTGCGTACTTGGTCTTTATCATTTGCGAGCATCGAGTCGTTCTTCTGCATTCTTCATTTGTCTCGCTTTCGAATTTGGTCTTGTCGACAACAATCTTCAGTCATGATTTTGGTCAATCTTATCCTGTCGCATCAATGTGCGTGCTCATTTGTCATCATTTTGGACATCGTCAATCCTAACTAGGGTTTTGTCCTCTTATCAATCTTATCGTTTTGCAATCGATTTGTCATCGATCGTTGTCCTCTTTTCAATCTTGTCAACTTTCGATCGGTTTGTCATTGATCATTATTATTTTCAATCTTGTCGACTTGCGATCGATTTGTCATCGATCGTTGTCCTCTTTTCAATCTTGTCGTCTTGCAATCGATTTGTCATCGATCGTGGTCATTTTCAATATCGTCGTTTTGCGATTGATTTGTCATCAATCATTGTCATTTTCAATCTTGTCATTTTGCGATCAATTTGTCATCGATCGTCGTCCTTCTCAATCATGTCAATTTGGATCAATTTGTCATTGTTCCTCGTCAATTGGCGCATTTATCAATCAAATCACTTATCAGTATGAATCATTTATCAAGTTAAAATCATGATCGAATCGACATCAAATCAATCTTACATCAAGACCTAATTGTCGTCCTTGCATTTCTAATTTATCTTCTAGGGTTTCATGATTTATTCAATTAACCTTGTTTGTCATTTTGTCTCCATTTTCTCTTTAGGATAAATGATTTATTTATTTATCCTAAGTCTTCTTGTCACAATTAAATGTTTATTTAATTGGCTAATTAATTCCTCCTATTTTTGTAAATTAATTAATGAAAGAGAAATTATTAATTAATTTACCTAATTTTCATCAATTTCCTAATTTCCAAGTCATTATTTCTAACCTAATTTTCTAATTTCTCCTAAATTCCTAAATGTCTATTTCTATTTCAAATTCTTGTCATAAATCTTTGCATAGCAATTTGTTATAAATTGTCATAAATTGTCATAAATCCTTGCATAGCAATTTGTCATACACTTGTCATAATTTTGCTATTCCTGATTTGAATTTCTATTCGAATCACTTTCATGCTAATCTGATCTTTTCTCCAATTTGTCTATAAATTGGATGAATTTGTTCAATCAAAGTCCCTGGTCGAATCAATCACGCTTCTAGTATTCTTGCACTATCGTCTTGTCTACTTGCTTTCACATCATGCTTATGCACTAGTAGGTGAGATCCACAAATAGAGCTATTTGAAGGAGAAAGAAGGACGATGGAGCCACATGAAGGAGACATTCAAGTTTGCAATGGTTTGCGTTTGAATTGATGTCTTGTTTTCATGTCTTTATTGAGTGTTTATAGGATTCTTGTCACTGCATTTTAGTTTTCGTGATTGAACTAGGCCAAATTCCTATTTGCTTTGATGATTTCCAATTTCCTATCTACAGCTTCAACTACAGTCTGGTTATTCCTCTCTGCTAGGCCATTCTGCTGTGGAGTCCGGGGGGCAGACAATTGCCTCTTGATGCCATGTTCTTCATAGTACTTGTTGAATTCACTGGAAGTGAATTCCCCTCCTTGATCAGTTCTTAGGCTCTTGATCCTTTTACCGCTTTCCTTCTCCACTAATGCTCTGAAAGCTTTGAACTTTACAAAGGCTTCAAACTTGTCTTTCAAGAATGTGACCCACATCATTCTTGAGCAGTCATCAGTGAGAATCATGAAGTACCTATGACCTTGCACACTTCTAGTTTTCATATGACCACACAAATTAGTATGCACAAGATCAAGCAAGTTGTCAACAGTGAAAGATTTACCTTTAAAGGTTGAGGAAGACATTTTCCCCGATTGACACTCTCTATAGAAGGTATTATCTGGTTTGCTTAGCACCGACAACCCTCTAACTGCCTTGATCTTACTAGCCTTCACAATGTTATCAAAGTTTACATGGCAGAGTCTCCTATACCATATCCAGTTATCATCAAATTTAGCCATAAGACATGTACTTATATTTGCATTTAGTTGAAATAGGTTACCTTTGGTCTGCATGCCGGTGGCCACCAATTCACTATTCTTTCCTTTGATTCTGCAAACTCCATTCTTGAATTCTAGAGTGAGGCCATTGTCATTCAGCTGGGCAACACTCAGAAGGTTGTGTCTGAGACCATCAACCCAATACACATTGTCAGCACTACTCTTTCCATTCAGAGAGATATACCCTCTTCCTTTGACCATGCATGGTGCATCATTGCCAAAGCGAACCACACCACCATCATACTCTTCCAAGGATAGAAACTTGCTCCGGTCACCAGTCATATGGTGAGAACAGCCACTGTCAATGATCCACTCATTGAAGTTATCGAACCGGAAGACAAGAGCCTTCTTGTCTGACACATCTTCCTTGACCGCAACAAACACGATATCTTCATTTTCTTCATCCTCTGATTCCTCATCTGTGACACCTTCATCAACTGTCACAAAACAGTTTCTCCAGTTTCCTCCTTTGAATTTCTTGAACCTTTCCTGTTTGTCCTTGTTGTCGCCATTAGGACAGTTTACAGCAATATGTCCTATCCGGTTATAGGAAAATCATTTCAAAGGTAGCTTACCTCTGTATTTGCCGGTTCCTTTAGGAAGTTTCTTGGCAAGGAGAGCTTCAAATACCATTAGAATCTCCTCATCATCCATTTCTTCGCTCTGTCTTGGTTCACCACTAGTGCTAGCTTCTTTTCCTTTTCTGGATGGCATCGCAGAAGCTTTAAAAGCTGATTCAGTCTTTTGTACACTACCATCAAAACTATTTAGCTCATAGGTTGTCAACTTTGCAATGATGGAGTCTAGGGATACCTTAGTCTTGTCTATTGATCTCAGCTTCTAAATAGCAGCAACCCTTATTGCATAGACCGACAATAGGGATCTCAGGACTTTTCTTACCACAGTGGAATCTTCTATTTTACCACCTGCACTCTTGATATCTCCAACAACGGTTTTGATTCTTATTCCATACTGTTGAATGGTCTCACCTTCAACCATCTACATATCTTCAAACTTCCCTCTAAGGCTTTCTTCCTTAGCTTGTTTTACATGCTCATCACCGCCATAGATATTTTCAAGAGTATCCCATACCTCTTTGGGATTTTCCTTATCTTGGACATCAATAAACTCAATGTCAGATAAACTACTAATTAGGGCTTCCATGACTTGCCCATTCTCTTGTATCTCTCTCTTCTGGTCCTCTGTCAGAGTACCGGTAGGGGCAACATAGGCATTCTCAACATAGCTCCAGTGTTGAGCACCCTTGCTTCTGATGTATATCTTCATTCTGTCTTTCCATATACTGAAATTTTCTCTGTTAAACTTTGGACCTTCCCTCTTCATCATTAGACTAGGATCTTTACCTCAAGCGGTTAAGCTTATAATATAGAGGACCTGGAGGACACTCCGATACCAATTGATAACATAATGATGAACGAGTAGTACCCAACCAGTACTGAGAGGGGGGGTGAATCAGTACAGATAAAAACACACTTTTGAACCGGTTTGTCTGCAGACACTGTGCATTGACAGACAAACAGTGACACCGGTCCTCAAACAGAGTACAACCGGGAAAACCCAGAATAACTGAGACAAACATAAACCGGCTAACACTTATCTTCTCATACAATCTAACACTTCATTTCCTTTTCACCCTAATGCATGAACAGGTAATCTACCATCAAATATATACATATGAGCAACTAGATCAACAAGATTCACCGCTTGACAGAAAACAACAAAGCATCACATGAAGAAGATATCACACATAACACACATATTTTTCACGTGGAAACCCAACAGGGAAAAACTACGGTGGGGATGAATACCCACAAGCTTGTTTTTGAACTCTTTTGAAGTCTGCTCTGTTAGAAGCCTTGTCCGGTTAAAGACTGATACAATAGGTTTTGTTAGGAATCAATCCTGTTAGGGATCACCCAGTTAAGGGATGGCTATAATACCCGGTTAAGGCTTAAACCCTGTTAAAGGTTACCTTGTTAGAGAATTTCAAGAACTCAATGGTTTTGAGTCACCCTGTTAAAGGATTTACAACAAGCCTGTTAAAGCTACCTTGTTAAGGGATTTCTCAACTATTGAAGTGGTTAGAGATCAATAGGTATTACAATGATCTGGTAACAACACTCAATGCCAATGCAGTCTGCTTAAGCTCCTCTTCACCTTCTGCACTTACACTCTGCAGGTATCACTTCTCTCCTTTTGGTCTGGCAAGAATCACGTATCCCTTCTCTTGGATACACACACACACACAACTTTTGCCAACAACCTCAGAAAGAGACACAACATCGACCTTATAGGAAAACAGATAGGTTGGTAGCATAAACCCTAAACCCTAAACCTGTTGGGTTAAGGAATTCAAACGGTTCAATCCTGACCGTTGAGCACACTACATTAAATGCAACAGTTCTTGATCCAATCTCAAGATATTCTCCATCGTCCATTTCCATCGATTTCGTGGCTGCTGATAACCCATCACACATTATCACCGTTTTACAGACTTCACACATTCCCGAGGTAGATAGGAACAATCTCCTTCATGCAAGATCCTTCACGCGCACAAGGCTTACATGGCAACACGATCTGTTCTTCATTACCATGCAAACTCATCACACAAAGTCACCGGTTGAGCCACATAGGCTTGAAGCACTTCAACCAGAAATCCTGAAGTTGAGACTACCAACCGGTAGTCATACAATGCTTCCATGTGCCAATTCCCATAACCATATGCCGGTTCACCTTGAACAAACATACCACTTCACTTTGGCACAAGTGCCGGTTCACAGTGTTATACCGGTTCTCACATATGCCGATTCTCACCTCTTCAACATATTGACATCAATGACAACATACAATGTTATTATGTCCTCATACTGGTTCACATAATGCCAACAATAATTTGAATGGTTGTACTAGTAATCAGGCTAAAAGCATGGCCCTAGCTTGGGGTATTTAAATTGCCCTCATTCATGTTATTGTCATTGAAGGGGATTCCAAAATCATCATAGATGTTCTTAAAGACATGAACATAATCAATTGATTGATTGATGGCATTATCATAGACATTCTTAGGTTAATATCATGTTTTGACTCCTTTATTATAGGCCATGTTTACAGGGAAGGTAATAGGGTTGCTAATGCATTAGTGGTGCTTGGCATCTCTGGCTAGGGTCTGAGATGTTGGGGGAGTTTGAATTCCTTACCCATCAATGTCAGATTACTCCTCCAAGGAGAGTATACCACTTAGATCCCCCATGGATATCCACCTCTTTGATTTTCCCACCCTCCTCTTTTGGTTTGTGGGTGCTTTCGAAAGAAAGAGTTTTTCAATTTGAATAATCTCATCTTGGTGTCAACTGGCAACAATGGTCGTATGATGTGGACTTCCAATTGGACTACAATGTGTGACGACCACCTCACCATCATCACTTGGTATTGCTTCTTTGTTTTTATTGTTAATGATGCAATTTACTTGGGTTGGAACACATGTGATACCTTTGGAAAATCGCGCATTCATGGAAACAAAAGAGCTTGGATGGACATGTGGATGTCTAATTAATGATTATTCTTTAAGCCCCATTTACAAGGCAACGTCATTAATCTCTAATGTCACTTTGAAAGACTGGATTTACCTTTTGCACATGCCTCTTAGTCCGGAGGATAATCCGAGCAATTATTTCCCCATTGGTTTGTATGATTTCCATATTCTTAATATTTTTGTTAAGTCTAATCTTACTTTTACAAGGCAGTGTTTTTTGGCTATCTTTTATGCTAAAGGGTTTATGTTAAGAGTTCAGGAAAGAGATTTAGTTCCTAATATATGCGAGTCTTCCATGGGAGGAGATAGGGTGCACTTTGAGATAGATAAGCCTGATGATTTCAAGGACCCAGTGGTTTGGAAATACTACATTGAAGGTGGGATGGCAGAGTTCATGGAAAACCTACAAGGACATGATGAAGAAATCTCTATTCAATTTGTTGCTTCTTGGAACAATCAAAGAGTTGTTGTTGGGGGAATCTCCTTTGAAGTTTCTGAGGAGGTTATTGCTCATGCGATTGGCCTTTCTCTAGAGGGAAGGAGATGGAAGCGGACGAGTCATGTGGCTAACAGTGACAACCTCAACAGATTCTTCAAGGAGAAGGAGGCCCCTGTCAAATTGCAAGGTGGTTTTGTCAGAGAGGAACTCCAACATCCCTGGGACATGGTATGTTTAATTATCATGAAATATTTTACTCTTGAGGGCCACCACAAAGTTTATTATTATTATCATTTGCGCTTGTTAAATCATTTTAGGAACCATGATCTTTTATGTCTACCTTTCTATCTATTGCATTCTTTGGAAAGCTCAATCAAGGAGGCCCTAGAACTAAAAAATGAGGATAAGCAACCTATCCCTCTCCACCAGGGTCTGATTTATAGGCTCTATCGTTACTATTTGGCCTTATACCCTTGTCATAACATTATGTTAATTCAACCCCCATTGCATGTCTCTCACCCTTTGGCGGTGTTTGCGACTAGAGTGGCCCCTTCCAGATTCTTCCATCTCTCGAATGAAGCTTTTGTTTCCTCTCCTCTTCCCTCTTCCTCTGTAACCATCATAGAGTTGAGCCCCCCTACCTTTCCCTCCCCCTCTACTGCTAAAGAGAAGAAACCCATTTGCCCTAAAGAAAAGTGTAAATCTGTTGGAAAATAGAAACAAATTGTAATTGATAATTCCAACTCAAAGAATGTGGATGAAGATGACCTTGTTGTGGAAACTGAGGGTAGGAGAAGGTGCCAAAGGCTTGCCTCCAAGGGTGCTAGTGAGAAAAAGGATAAGAATCAGATTGATGTTGATATTGAAGATGATCCTGAAGAGGGTGAGGGTGGCGGTAATTTAAATAAATATGAGGGGAAAGAGGTTCACACTGAGGGCTTGGATATTGGCAACGTGGATGACTTTGGTCCCCCAATGGGCCCTCAAAATTTGAACACAACAAATGTGCACCCTGCTGAGAATTCTGAAGATGTGGCCCCAGAGAAAATTATGCAAAAAGTGGACTCGGTCATTGGGAATGAAGGGGTCGAGGGTAATGATGGGGTTGCTATGGAAGGAATGGACAAAGGTAAGAAAGGTGACAAGAAAAATGGGAAAAAGAAAAAAGAAAAGAGATTCTCTCTTGCAAAAGAGGACTAACGAGAAATGGAGATTGAAGAGAAAGCGAAGCTCACTGACCACCCTAGGGATGATGAGATTTAGGCCCTCAAATGTGAGGTTTTTGAGTTGCAGAACCGTATGGACAATATTAGGGTAGGCAAGGAAATACAAAATTAGAAAGAGGAACTCAGGAAGATGAAGTATAGGTGGGACACCAAAGATAAGCAACTTGCCAACATCAACAAGTTTTGCATTAGAGTCATGGACAACTCGGCGATGACCCTTTGCCTCCTATAAGACAAGACTACTGAAGAGGATGCAGATAAATAGGCTTGCAAGGAACTTTACAAGTTCCTCATAGAGTATTGGGGCAATGTCCTTGATGTAGCTAGGCTCCATAAGCCAACCTCCTAGGTCTAGGTTTGTTTGTTTTTTCTTATGTTGTTGGTGTATGGTTTTCTGGACTTACGGGGTATGCGCCTGCTGCTCTATTTTACTATTGTTAGCCTCTTGCTTTAAGTTTTGTTTTTGTGCCAATAAGGTGTTGTTAATGTGTTGTTGATAGTCTCTTGACTATGTTAAGGGTCAATGCCCTTGTTAATTCTACTTTTCTAATCAAAAACAAAGTTTTCGTGAAAATAATTGTATCATAAAATTTAAGATCTATACAACTAAAAAAATTAAAGTGTCAAAATGTAATTAAAATATTTACAAAATAACTCTACTCAAAAAATATTTTTTGGAAACTAAAATATCCCAAGAAAAAAATAGAAATAATGGAAGAACATAGAAACCATAAACAATAATGATCAACATCCACAAGTATAGACTCCAACTAGTAAGAGCTTATTCTTGATTTACTTTTTCTCCATGTCTTATAGATAGTGCACAATAGTTAAAACCAAGGTGGTTAAGTTTCCCTATGGAAAGACCACTATATATCATTGTGGTCAAAGCCACCATCACTAACATTGCTACTATGTTATAGGGAAGAGCACCTATAATTTGGAAAAAAATATGATTAATTGTATAAACAACTATGAAAGGAACACTTGCTAGATCCTCTAAAGTCTCCATGAAAAAGTTAAATATGGTCAAGAGAATGCATTGGAACTTGGTTAATTACACAATGAATTTCTAGTGATCTAGAAGGGCATGGAGGTGGTCCACCTCCAAATGAAAATTTTGCACTTGTACTTGTATTGTGAGCATGCCATTGGTGATTGTAGGATAATATGCTAGCCATAGAAAATTGGCAATGAAGCAAGTCATGATTGAAAACTTCATTATTTTTGTCTTTCCATAACTAAATAAAACTTCATCATGAAAGATTTATCAAATTTGTGTGTAGAATCACTTAGTAAATAAATATGCCTATAAGATTGAAAATTGTCTACTTGCAATCTCCATCTTATGTTTATACACTTATTTTGGTGTTCACCTTCCTAGTTGTATTAAATAAGACCATTTTGAACCTAATTCTAACATTTCTCCTAATCACATAAAGATAATACAAGTATTACTAAACTTAAAATCACCTCATCTATTAACCCTAAATAAATGATTCTTGAATAATCAGAACACTTGCTTTGTCCAACCTAATGTCTAGAACCAAATTTTGCCCAACACTAATATTAATGTTCAAATTTTAGAAATGTAAATTTACTTGCTTCTTCATGTCCTAATCCAAGTACTATATTTTTAATGGCTATCCTTTCAAATTCTTATTATGGACCTATTTTTTAGCCTTTTCTAAAATCATTCATTAACAATCACTTGCAATTGGAAAACCTACTAATTGAAAGAAATAAGTATCACCCCTTCAATATAGAGATATTTTGGTAGGAAGCCTCACATGTTGTAAACGTGGAGGCCATTTGGAAAATGGGAGCTTAACCAACTTGGTTCGACTAAACTATCTATACTATAAGATATTTTTTCTTCCTTTTTACTATTTGGGGGTTAGAATGAAGTGGGTTGGACCCACCTAGGTTTAATTGAATCTATTTCAACCAACATCATTTTTGCTAATGTATGTGACATAGTTTTGGTGCCAATTTCATTTATTCTTCAAATTGGATGAAATTGGACTCACATTCAATTTTATAGTTTTTATCATGTATATATTTTAAAATTATTTTTTATTAATATTTTAATTCTATAAGTATTTATTTTTAAACTTAGATGATAAGCAGGTCATTATCCTAATACTTGAAGTTGAATCCATTGACAAAGAAAAAGTGAAAAATTCTATGAAGAGTCTAAAATATCATTTCACTAGATCTGAGAAACTCAATCAAGCCAATTTTTTTTTTTAATAAAAAAATACTAAAATGTTTAGAATATTATGAAAGTGCTCACATTTTGGGACATGCAACTTAAAAAAATTATTATTAAAAATATTTATTGAAATCTAATTATTTTCCCTACACTAAATGATCAACTTCAAAATAAGGGACAATTAATGAAAAAAAAAAGTTATAAATTTCTTAACATCTTGTTGATTTGTGGATGTTAGTGACACATAACGCAAATAGATTTTTACAAACAAATTCTATCTCTCTTGAATTGTTTTTAATTAACAAGGAATTTATCATCCCAAGCTTGCAATTATCAGGCCTTGACTTACTAGGTTTACTCAGGATTCATTGCATTATATTGTTCTCATAAGTATTTGGGCCCCTACAATTCTAAGGCATAGGGAGGATAAATTGAATGAAGTGAAGGAAAGTATCTTACACAAAAAAATATTTATGTGCTAATTTTTTAAATGGAAATATCTATCTTATTTCTACTAAGTTCATTGGAATTAAGATGAACTTTCAAAATTATTTAGTAACCTCAAGGGATTATTTTGAAAAATATGCTCGAATCTTTAAAGTTTGTAAATTTACTACAATTTTCAATAAATATCTATGGATCTCAAGACTAAGTTATTCCTTAAGATTGAGTTATGAAAAGAGGGAAACGAGTTAAGAAATTGATGTTCTCAGCAGTAAAAAATGAATATTTTCAAGACATGAAATAGAGATATAAATTGAGTGTATTTTAATAGGTTAATTCACAACTACATGTAGCCTTACCATTTCATCTACTCATTCCATTTCCACTTAGCTCCTAGACTTGGATCAACAAGAATTGCAAAAGCACTTACTTATTAGGGATAAAAAATTAAGCTTGGAAAAGAAAAATCTAAAAGTGAAAAATAAAGAAAAGTCCTTTAGTCCAAATCAAAATCAAAAGCTATTGGACTCTGCAAAAATCAAATTCAAGGATAAAAATCCTATGAAGAAAAAAGAACAAGAGTTGATCTCCCCTAATACCAAAATAACTGGGGGTAAAAGTTCTAAAATTTCAAGTCAAAAGTTATACTTGTTGATCCTAAGTCTCCATCATGCCATTCCACATATGTGTACTATGTGGAAGGTTTGAAGCATAACCTGTTGAGTGTAAGTCAGATGTGTGACAAAGGGTACACATTCTCATTTGAGTCTACCAGTTGCCAGATAAGAAAGAAGAGTACCGGTCAGGTGGTAGCAGAAGGAAAGAGAACAACGAGTAATGTCTTCAATTTGAAGGAATGCTATGAGTCCCAATGCATGATGGGACAGGTTGATGAAAGCTGGTTGTGGCACAAGAGATTAGGCCATGTGAATTTTAATAATATGGTTAAGATAAGCAAGAACCGGTATGTGAGAAACATACCTCAGATCATAAAATTGACAAGCACATTCTGTGATGAATGTGTCAGAGGTAAGCAAGCAAAGATCAGCTTTAAAATAAAAGAATATAACACTTCAAGACCTTTGGAGTTGATACATGCAGACCTATGTGGGCCAACAAGGACAAGAGCATTGGTTGGAGAAAGGTATTTCATGTTGTTCATAAATGATTACTCAAGAATGACTTGGGTAACCTTCTTGCATGATAAGTCACAAGCATTTGAGAGATACACAATTTTCAGGAAGATGGTAGAAAATGAAAGTGGACACGGGTTAAAATGCCTAAGATCAGACCGAGGTGGAGAATTTTCTTCCAATGAATTTGTTGACTATTGTGAAAAACACGGAATCTGAAGATGGTATTCAGCTGCAAGGACACCTCAGCAAAATGTGGTGGTAGAGAGGAAAAATAGGACAATGAAGGAGATGGCTAGGACTATGTTGAATGAGGCCAACATACCGGATATATATTGGAAGGAAGCAGTTCATATTGTTGTCTACACTTTAAACTGGGTACAGTTAAGGGTGAACAGTAGAATGATCCCTTATGAGTTATGGAATGAAAAGAAACCATCACTCAAACACTTCAGAGTGTTTGGAAGTAAGTGCTTCATCAAGAAAGATGATGATGGTTTGGGAAGTTTTGATTCTCGGAGTGATGAAGGAATCTTCTTGGGTTACTCAACTAACAGTAAAGACTAAAAATGCTACAACAAGAGATTGATAAGAGTGGTTGAGAGTGTAAATGTGAGAATAGATGAAGACTCACATAGAGGACAATCTGCACCTGTACCCTACATTGATGTGTCAGATGTGGAATATGAAGAACAATATGAAAATGGACTGGTGGAAGATGCACCAAACAAGATCCCCAACTAGTATGTGAAAAAGAATCATCCAGAAGAACAGATCATAGGAGATAGGAATGAAGGTGTGCAAACCAGAAAGAGGTTAGCCCGAGAAGGTGAATAGGTAAATTTTTGTCTCATGACTGAAGTAGAGCCCAAATTTTTTGATGATGCTAGCAGAAGCGAGAAGTGGGTAGATGCCATGGATGAATAACTGAGACAAATTGAGAAAAATCAGACTAGGGAACTTGTTCCTAGATCAGCAGACAAGAATGTCATAGGTACCAAATGGGTCTACTAGAACAAGATGAATGAAGAAGGTAAGATAGTCCGACATAAAGAAAGGTTAGTTTGCAAAGGGTATGCTCTAGTTGAAGGTATTGACTTTGAAGAAACATTTGCATCGGTTGCTAGGTTAGAGGCAATACAATTTTTTTTAGCTTTCTCAGCCTACAAGGGATATAAAGTATATTAGATGGATGTGAAATCTGTTTTTCTCAATGGAAATCTTGAAGAAGAGGTGTATATAGAACAGTCAGAAGGGTACTTGTTGCATGAAGATGAGTTTGTATGTCGGTTGAAGAAATTCCTGTATGGTTTGAAGCAGGCTCCCAGAGCATGGTATTCCCGGTTAGACAAATACTTGAAGGAGAAAGGATTCCGAAAAGGGAATGTAGACAACAACTTGTATGTCAAGGTAAATGGAGATCATTATCATTATAGTTGTTGTATATGTGGATGATATTAACTTTGTTGGAGACAAGGACATCATGTGTAAAGAATTTGCAAATCAGATGAAGACAGAGTTTGAGATGTCCATGTTGGGTGAGTTGTCCTATTTTCTTGGTTTGCAGATCTCACAGAAGGAGAAAGGAATTTTCATCTCCCAAACCAAGTATGCGAAAGACATGCTGAAGAAATTTCAAACGGAGGACAACAAACTGATAAGTACTCCCATGGTTGCCAATTGTAAGTTGAGCAAACTAGATGAATCACCAGAAGTTGAGCAAACTAGATGAATCACCGGAAGTTGAGCAAACACTATATAGGTCTATGATCGGTAGTCTATTGTATTTAAGAACATCTAGACCAGATATTGTACAAGTTGTTTGCATGGTAGCAAGATTCCAAGCTGCTCCCAAACAGTCTCACTTAAATGCAATCAAAATAATCTTCAAGTATCTGCAAGGAACTATTAGCTATGGTCTATGGTATCCAAAGAAAGGAGATTTCTCTTTGGAGGCTTATACTGATGCAGATTAGGCAGGAAGTATTGATGATCGAAAAAGCACAAGTGGAGGTGCTTTATACTTAGGAGACCGGTTAGTATCATGGTACAGTAAGAAGCAAGATTCAATGTCACTGTCTACTGCTGAGGCAGAGTACATAGCAGCTGCTACATGTTGTTCATAGGTTTCATGGATGAACCAAACACTGAAAGATATACAGGTGGAGATACCGGAACCCATTCCAATACAGTGTGATAACTCAAGTGCAATCAACATCTCCAAGAATCCAGTAATGCACTCAAGAACAAAACACATTGCAATCAAGTATCACTTCTTGAGGGAGAAGGTAGCTGACAAGGAGGCCATGGTAGAGTATGTTCCCACTGATGAGCAGATTGCTGACATATTTACCAAGCCCTTGGGCCCATTTGAGTATTTGAGACACAAGATGGGAGTTGTCCCACCATCTAGCAACACTTGAATGCATAGGAGATTGCATGATTCAGGAGGAGTTAACCATTGCTACTATCTTATGACTCTTGAATCTTGAAGCATGGATACAGGGGGAGAGTGTGTCTTAACTGGATGCAATCAAGGGAGATATTATTGGTGTCAGACTAAGGTTCCCTTTGCCATTGCTATCAAAGGGGGAGATAAACTAGAAAAGAAGATGTTGACATCAATGCCAAAGGGGGAGATTGTTGGCATTGAGTTTTCATTGATGTCAACCGGTATTGTAGGCAGACTACCAGTAGAGGTATTTCATCTGGTATGAAGAAGAGTGTATCAATATGGTGAAAGACAAATAAGGTATTGAGAAGATTAACTGGTTTGGTGAAAGCATTTGTTGAGACTATCAGTGACTTCACTGGTATGAGGTGAGATGCATGTGTGTGTGAGCATGTTGAGTGATAACCGATCTGGAGTTTGGTTGCCTTTTTATGATGAAGAGGCAAAATGTTAAAGTAATCACAAATCATTAGAGGTGAAGATGTGCTATCGGTGTAGTGTGAACTACCGGTCAATAGGAGGAGGTCTCACCGGTAAAGGCATGTACCGGTATGAGTTTGCTGAGTGTTCAAGTATGAATCGACTGTGTGCCGGTGAGCTAAGTGATTGACCGTTGTGATACCATGTGGAGCTGAGGTGGCAAACATGCAGAGGTCGGTGAAGCTTCCATCGACATGGTTGTTGAAACAACTACTTGAAATTAATGAAACAACCAAAAATCACTTGACTGTAACTGACTAATGCGGCTGGAGGAAGAAAGAATAATAGAGGAAGATCAGGGAGTAGTTGGCGCCTAGATCAACGAAAAGAAAATCAAATCTCAAGAAAACCTTGAAAAGGAAACAACTAAGCATTTTATGAGTCGATAGATTTCAAGGTAGAAAATTATGTATGAGACTGCTATCTTTAGCAAGTATGCATTGGATACTGGAAAATGTGTACAAATGCATTCTTGAAGTATAGGTGATCGATCCAAAATAGATTGGATCGAATCTTATGCAGATTGTGTCGGGTAAAGGAAACCCTAACTGCTTTGAGTTTGAATTGTTTCCTGGCGGGAAAGCTCAAGTTTAAATATGATGACTTGAGACTGTTGTTGTTGCTGCATAGTGAAGAAGTGTAAATTTATTGTCTGAAAGCCGAAGAGATAAACACTTCAATTGTTTATGAGTGAAGATCTAACTGATTAAGTGAAGCAATAAAAAATGGTGTAGGGAACAACCGGTAGAGTGTGCATTCATCATAGAGGTGACAAACCGGCAGAGGCTATGCTTGATTAAGAGTGATCAAGTGTGAGTTGAAGGTGAAAAGACATTGTGAGAGGGGATTTAGAAAAGTTATCAGCAAAGTCAAGTTACAGAGTGGGTGGAGAGAATATAGACCGGTAAGGGAGAAACCGATAGAGGAGAATATTGTAAGGTTGCAAAACTTCATTTGCAACAGTGATTTCATTTGTATATCTGAGATTCATATTGTTATCACTAAGTTGTATCTTAGTGTAGGGGTTGTAGCCTATAAAATATGTAGGGGCTGGTGCTCCTTTGAGTTGGTGCTCATAAATCAGGGGTTGGTGCTCCTTGGGTTGGTGCCCTAAATATTATAATTAGAGTTTCATTGTGAGGCAGGATTGGAGTAGAAGATCTCCAACAACTATTCTCACCGAGTTTTTTCCCACATTGGGTTTTCCTCGTATATATCTGGTGTTGTGTGATGTATTCATGTTCATATGTGATGTTAATGTTTTAGCTAGTCCTTTCACACACTCTACTTGCATTGTTTAAGTTACCATTTAGCATCCAACTTGTCCTCTACTTTACTAGTATCTCTCTGTTAAAGAAGAAGAGTTTAAATCACTGATTCGCCCCCCTCTTAGTGATCCATTGTGTCCAACATCACTAACTAGGGTTACCATTGACCAATTGCAAAAGATTGATAATGAATTTGAAAATATTCAACAATGGATGAGTCAACAATACCTACAAAGTGAGACAGTCCCATTGATTGAAGGGTTAAAAAGAATGGTGCAAAGTGATAAAATTGGTGTTGATTTGTTGTGTGTACTTTCTCATATTGTTGACACTAATATCATGCCTATCAAAAGTTTTGTTGAAGTCCTTGTTTACAATCAAACCACTAGTCAAGTCAATCGTTCAACTCCTATGCCTACATCCTTGCCTAGTGTGCCTACATTTACATCTTCTATCATGACTACTTCCACACAAAATGTTAATCCTACACATGTTAGTCAAGGGGGCAACCTTGTTAATTAAAATTCTTATATACCTCCTTCCTTGATTCTTCCATTTGTATCTGAATAATCTCTCATACCCACCTATCATAGTGTTCCACCTTCTTATTCTCAACCTCCACCTACAAACAACAATATTACTCCTCCATCCCAATCCAATATGTCCAATTTCAACCCATCCACTGAAGAAACCATATATAATTTAGCCCAACTTGTTTCATCCCTACAACAACAATTGGTTTCCATTACCCAATCCAAGTTTAATGTGCCCACATTTGATGTAGTGAGCCCATTATCTAATGGCATTATCCATGTTGTCCCTCCTAAACATATAGTAGTCCCACAATTGGAGCTTTACAATGGAAAAATTGATCCCTTGACTCAAATGAAAATATTTCAAACTTAGTGTAGTGACTTTGCTCATGATCAAAGACTTATGGCTAAATTGTTTACTCAAACCTTTAGGGATAAAGATTTGCAATGTTATTGTTCTTTGCCCCCTTATTTTATTACTACATTTAAAGAATTATCTAATGCTTTCATTTCAACAATTTCACAATAATATTTGTCCTAAGATTACTTTAACTGGTTTGATTCATTGTATGCAAGGTGTTAAAGAAAAGTGACTGATTTTATTAATAGATATAGATATTTATATTCTCAAATTTCTTATCCTATGCCTGGTCATGATGTTCAAAGAATTTTTATTGCTAATTTACAAAAATACATTAGGGATAAGCTTCTCTTTTCTTATTTTACTTCCTTTATGCAGTTGTGTGCAGTGCTTCATAATTATCATCTTTACGTGGGTCAGTTTGAATCATCTCCTTCAATGGCTCTAGTTGATAAGAATGAGAGTGCTCAACAATATTTTTTGAAGTTTAAACTAAACAAGGGATACATCAAGATAAATGACAACATAAATACTCAAGTGGCAACCACGACATCAAGTGTGGCTTCTTTATCCAAATACTTTAGAAAACAATTTACTCTTCTGAGTCTTTGCATAGCATAATGCATACCAATTGATACCTCGAAACCATTTCCACCTCATCATGATTCCAAAGCCTTTTTCCAATATCATGGTCAACCCGATCATGATACCAAGACGTGTTATACATTAAGGAGTAGGATTCAAGACGTTACTGATAAAAATACCATATCTGTAGCTAGTGTGAATGAAAAAGGAAAGAAATCCTTAGCTCCTCCAAATCAAAACCTCCAAATATTTACCAATCCTTTGTCTTCCCAATCTACTAATGTGGTTGAGTTTCAGCCTCTTGCATATTGTCTCAATGACCTTGGTGTTGACTCTAAAAATGTTGTGAACCTTGTTGACAAATCTATGCCTCCTAAAGACTTATTAGTTACCTTTGATCCTAGTGAGACTATTGTTGGACATGATGGCCCCCATATCACTGCAAAGATCAAAGACAAACTCTCACGAGGAATGATCATTGATCCAACATGTATGGTGAATGTAATAATTGGAGAATATCTCTATACTTTACAATTGCATCAAGTGACATACGATAAATTTGATGTAATAGTCAAGGTTCATCATGGTTTCTCTTTCCCTAATATTGGTTCTATTACTCTTCCTATTGAGGTTGGTACTTAGCGCTTATATGTGACTTTTTCTATTATTCCTACATTAGATTGATTTTGTGTGAAGTTAGGACATCCTTGGCTCTCTTTCATGAAAGTGATCCCTTCTACTATTCATAAATGTTTTAAATTCCCTCATAATGGCACTATCATAACAATAAATCATAGCATGTACCAACCCACGATGAGGCGTGGAGATGTCACCCTTGATTACTTCTAGCCTAAACAATTCGAGCCTCTTAAGCCCTGAAGTGATGCTCTCTTTTTATCTTATCAAAGGTGGAAACATAAGATGATCTTATCTTTGAGTAATCCTAGAGATCCTAGACTTATTCCTCCTCCTCATTCTAGACCTGGTATCCTTTGCACACCTTTTATTCTCCCTATATATGCTATAGTCCCACTTCCTATATCTTAGAAAGGAAATCGCCTGACATCTCCTATTTCTCAACCTAGTAGACCTTGTCCCATTCCTCCCCCTTTAAAGGAAGAAAAGAAGCCTATGTCCATTGATCCTAAGCCTTCACAACCCTCGGCAAAAACCATAAGAAATAATTTTTCAAGAGAGCACCAACGAAGACTGTTGGCATTTGCATGAAGATTGCATTGATGTCAATTATAACCGGTAATGATGTTGTTACGATGTTGTTTTGCAATGGGTAGGTGAGCTAGTGAAGGAAACCGATAATACTTGAGAAGCAGTGAGATCAATCGGTAACCTTACCTATTGATGAGATAAACCTTAACTAATGGAGCTTGGTGAATCGGTTGTATTGGTTTATGATCAAATGATGAATGGTAATGATTATTCCACATATGCATGTTGTATATGAAGAGTTTCAAATGGTTTTTGGCATGCAAAGATAATGGTTTTGTCTTGGGAATGAGTGATTACATTGCATGAAGTGGAAACTATGTGATGAGTTACATGAATCGATGAAGCAATGATCAAGGAGCGGTCAAGGTTGTCTTGAATAATATGCAATGATTGCTATGTAATCCAATGGTCATACTTGGATCGATTTTTTTGTAATCTCTATAAGATCTTAGGTCTTGTGATGTGTTATTGACCAAATTTTTTGCTTATAAGGTCGATGAGTTGTTTTGTTGTAGTGTTGGTAATTTTGGTTAAGTGTAAGTGTGATTGGTTGTCGAACCAGAAGGTGTATTTGCAGTATGTGTGAAGGCAGATAGAAGCATGAAAATGATCTAATCAAGCAGAGTAGTGCTATTCATGAGATCTGCAAACCCCCGTTGTTCTCTAATAATTACAACAGTCAAATCCCTTAACCAGGTAAGCTCTAATAGGATTAGTGCTATCTAAATCCTCTAACCAGGTGATCCATTAGCTTGTATTTCAAATCCTCTACCGAGGTTACTCCTAACAGGGTATTGCTTCTAATAGGGTAGTATAGTCAATCCCTTAACCAGGTGGTCCCTAACAAGATCTCTTCCTAACATGACTTTTTGTAAAGCTTTAATAGGCTTGGCTCGTAACAGGGAAAGCTTCAGAAGAGTTCAGAATACTTGTGGGTATTCATCCCCACCGTGTTTTTTCCCATTTGGGTTTCCACGTCAAAATCATTGTGTCAAGTGGTGAATGTTTTTGTGGTTATGTTTTCTATGGTTAATTTGCTTAACTGCTAAATCCACTTAGAGATGATAAGATGACCGGCAGTAATCTAAAATTTGCTTTTACAGATAAAGTGACTCATCATTAGAGCATGGTCCTTGTTTGGAACTTGCAGTAGCTCCATCTACCATTCTTGAAGTAGCTCCTCTTTCATCTTGTCCACCTTCCCAAAACAATGTTCAACACGATTGGGAGGTAGATGATTTGCTTGATTAGCTTCATTCATGTCATAGATTCTTTCTCTCTCTTTCTTGTTCATGATGTGTTTCCCCCATGATGTGTTTCTCTGTCATGAACTAGGTTCTCTTTGGATGACCCTTTTCACTCCGTTGGTGCAAGGTAATAAAGAAACCAAATTTGTTGTAATATTTTTCTATTTGTATCTCAATTCTTCTATTTGTTGTCCCTTATGTTGTCTACTTGGGGATGATGAAAAGTGTTGAGATCTCTTTTTGTCTCTTCCATGTTGACTTGAAAGACACATATTCCCTTCTTCAATTGTGTTTGTTATTCCTATTTCCTTTGGGGGATGAGGTCAATTCAATACAAATATTTGTGATATACCTTATTTATCATAAGAGCATACTGACCCCAGAGTTAGTGGATCCCTTATGTGTTTTCTGACCATTATCCCTTGATTTGTCCTTTCTTGGGGGCATATCATTGTGGTAATGTTCTTGTCTTTGGATTCATGCTACCTTAAAACAGTTGCTCTCAATAAGGCGTATGCAATCACTTTAACATGGGTTCATACACTCCACTCAATGTTTCACTTTATGCACACCCCATAACATGTTTTGATACTCAATTTAGTTTGCAAATTGATCCTTCTGTTTTGTAATTTGGTATTTTTCTTTTTTATGACTCATAGTAAGGGAACCTTACTAGGTTAGTAGTCATGATTCTATCTCTCTTTCCTCTTTCTTATGATGTCCCTTTAATCTCAATATTGAAGTAGTAAGATCCTAAAGTCCCTAGGGGATTGTTGTATCTTATCTCTTTGATGTCTTGATAAATTTTTTTAATGGAAACCTTTGTACTTTATCATGAGTATTCTTAGTCTCATACTCTTGCTAAAGTGGGGGATAAATGTAGCATCCTAAATTATACTCGCCTACAATTTTGTCCTCACTTTGGCGTTCATCCTCTAAGGCCTGATTGAAGCTCTGATTCTACTCACACCAAGTACCAAACCCAAATTTTTATTATTTAGACTTTCCTCCCCTTAATACTAGAGCCTTGATACCTAGGACCATGGCATTGGGTGTCATGCTCCTCCAAAAAATGGTCCATTTTTGGGCCTTATAACGGTCACCAATTTGGGTGGGGACCTAGATCCCGTGTCAGCCTATTTTGGAAATTCAATTTGTTATTTTTTTTTTGATGAATAGGCATTCACTTTATTAATATTAAAGATAGAAATACATATTCACAAAAAAGGATGGGTGGTAAGAAAGTACACCCCTAGGAGTCACATGGGCCTAGCCTAGAGAATAAAAAACACAACAAAAGGCCATCAGGCCACAAGAGCAGTTCCCATAGAAGGTGGGGGATCACAGTCATCAGGATGACCCCAACCAAAAGTGGGGGTTGGGGTGATGTCAGGAAGAGACTAGTCATCATCATCATGCTCCTTCTCTTTATATTCTTCACCCCTACAGGGGGAACCAGGGCAAGCCGCAAGAAAAATTTGCTAGAGGGCCCTCTAGAACCACCAGGAGGAGTGGAAGCCCACCACCCAGAAGCACTGTCTATTACTACTTATCAGATTGCTATTAGTTTTATGTCAAAGTTATACTATATACTCTAGTTGGTTACTATTACCAAAATATTCAGTCGATATGTACATTCTAATCGGTTATAGAAGAAAGTAGTCATAGAATGCAGTATACATCGAGCTGTCTACCAAGTATCTTTTCATGTCTACCGAGAATCAAAGATGACACACCGAGTTGATATACATTGAGTGAAACATGTTACCAGATTCATTGAACCTAGACATGCATATGAAAACATGTTACAAGATCGAGGCACATCTAATCGTTATCACATTGGAAATTGCACTATAAGATTGTGTATGATTTCGAGGTCATCTAACCAATGAAATATTTTACATGGTTATAAATCATGTTTGTAAGATCGAAGCAATGAATTGGATCACCGTCCTAAGAGATCTATTTATATAGCATGAGTTAAGGGTATATGTATGAATGTAAGAAGATTGTTACAGAGACACAGAGGTCATTGAGAAGGTTTTCAGATAACAGTCGAAGAACAGAGTAAATAGAAGGGTTTACCGAGTTACTATATGGGTTATCGAGGTATTCTATAAGCAAGGTAATCTATTCTGAGCACATAGAATCTGCTATAACATTTCAGATATTTGTAATGATTTTATTGTAATATTGTGAAGTTGTAAGAGAAACCTTTAACAGGGTAAAAGACTCTAATCAAGTCTATAAATTGTAAAGCCTCTAACCAGGTGCAACATTTAGATTAAGTGTTGTAAAATCCTTTAGCAAGGTAGATCTAACAGATCTTGATACTCCTAACAGGGTAATCTATTAGAAATAACTAAACATTTAGCTCTAACTAAGCACTCTTTATTATTGCAGTAGTAAAGTTGTGGGTGCCATCCCCACCACAGTTTTTCTCTCTAACCAAGAGTTTCTGCGTAACCAAAATATATGTGTTATGGAGTGAATCATGTATGATTGTTATCTATTTGTTTTAGCTTTATTTTATGTTATTGCACTATTCAGTTTATGCATAACAATAAAGATATTGTTGAAGAAATATTTTGGAGTATTGATTCACCCCTCCCCTCTCAGTACATTAGCTTTCCATATTGGGCCTAACAATTGGTATCGGAGCTCATATCTTGGAAAAGGGTTTAATTGCCTAAAGAGAAAGATCTTATCAATGGAAGGCTATAAACAATCTCGGAGGATTGCGTATCTATAAGAAGAGCTGGATCATGCTAATCAAGTGATTGCAAACATGCAAAGGCAAATGCAAAAATCTCTAAAAGTGAGAAGAAGATTATCTGATGATTTGCAGGACTCTCAAGAGTTAGTGGAACAAATTGAGACATTATCTGAGAACAGTATATTTGAAGAAACTGAAGAAATGATTGGAATATTGAAAGAAAAGAACAAAGCACTAGCTGATCAACTAAAAGCAATGAAAAGAGAACATGAACATTTTAGCACACAGATGACTAAAAATCTAGATGCATTAAGAACAACTGAGGATAAAGTAAGAGATCTAGAAAGAGAGAAACAACAACTTGAAGTCTTAGTATCTAATAAGAATGATGAAATCTCAAGGTTGATTGGAATTCAACAAAACCTATCAGATCAACTAGGTTATGCACATCATGAAGCAATTCTGAAGAATGATGAAAACCAAGCATTAAGACTTGAAGTATCAAGGTTGACCGATGAACTTGAAACAGAGAAGAAATCCAAAGAAACACTGAAGAAGAGTTATGAAGCATCAAAGATGTTGGATGAGCAACTGAATACAAGAAGACCCAACAAAGATGCTGGACTCGGTTACAAAGGAAAAGACTCTACCGAGAAAGGAATTCATACTATCGAGAGACGAGAATCATCAAAGCAAGCTGGAAACAGGAATAACATCAAAAGAAAGAAGCCTATTTGCAACTACTGTGGAAATCAAGGTCACACTGCCAACATATGCCAAATCAGAAAAGGTAAGGAACCGAATGTCACTAAGTCCAATGGTTATTGTTACAATTGCAATAAATATGGTCACACATCTAATCAATGTAGGACAAAGTTTGTTAACAATTATCAAAAGGCAAAATTCAAAGGGTTTTGTAGAAAATGAAATAGATATGGACATAGTATCGAGAAGTGTTGGTTTAAGCAAAAGAACTACATGTGGTCTGCACACCGAGCAAACACTAGAGGTTACCGAACTTACACAGATCCTTACCGATAATATGCAGCAGTACCATGGGATTACAATACAAGGATATGGTGTGAATGTTGTGGAAGATATGGACATATTAGTGCTAACTGTTTTATAAGGTTTGGAATGAACAATTGAAGATCATGGAGAAATCTTGGTATGGCATGTTTTCATTGTCACAAAGTTGGACACTTGGCTGGAGATTGTAGAGATCAACCTAGAAAAGACACTAAAGAAACAAAAGAAAAATTACAGATGATTTGGAAAAAGAAGGAAATTGTGTCAAATAAAGAAAGCACCTTACCTACCGAGTTAGGTGCACATATTCCAAATTAATCGGTAAAGGTATGAAGGGACTACATTCTCTAAAGGTTAAAATCATAACAGTTCCTATTCTATTATGTACTAAATTCAAAATCTGCATAGTTAAGATGTATTAGCAAGTTTGAAATTCTATCAAAGTCTTTTGAAGCACTTTACAGGAAACCTATCAAGTCGGTAAATGAAGGAAGTTTGGTTACTCGGTTAAAACAAAAAAAGAGAGTAAATTGGTTAAAGAGGAACCGAGTGCATGTAATGTTTTTGACCTAACTCGCACGGAGCCCGATAAGGTATTTTGTGTACTTAAAAGCATTTTTGCGGTCATTTACACTTACCAAGTTTTTGAGAGAGCAGAACAAGCGATTCCAAGGCGATCAAAACCTCATTCAAAGAAAATCCAAGGTATTTACATCAAAACTCAACGTATTGTTAAGCTGGTTTACCGATCTTATCTAGTTGCCATTATCTGCTAAGTATAAAGCGTCTGTCATTTGAAATCCTGAAACCCTAAGGACTCTTTACTAGTTTTTACCTAAAATCTTAAATGGCGCCCAAGATCCAAGATCCCATAGTTGTCAAGAATGTATAGAAGCCCTCATTGAAATACTCTTTGACTCCCAAAGTCGCTTCCGAACCAGATGACAAAACCGCCTTTTCACTTATCCCGGACAGAGTTTTGTTAGTCGAAGATGTGAGATTCTTCACCAAATGTCGTGTTGAAGAACTCGGTCATGTTGAAATTGGAGACACCTATGATGAGCTATGTATCGATGGTAAATTGAACAACAAGTATGAACACATCAAAATCAAAGGATTAAATGAAGCCCTAACCTATTGTCATGTGTTCAAACCCCAGTGGGTCAAGTTTGTTCTAAGCAGAGTTCATGATGATTTCATGTGGCTAGAAGAGCAACCATTCAAGATAACCAAGGAAATCATTCATTTGATTACCGGTTACCCTATCTATGATCATGCCCGAGCCCAACAGATGATATCATAGAAGGAATTGATTAGTTTAACCGAAGTAGAATCTGATTACAGAGGACTGAAACTGAACAATGTCATTGATGCAGAACTTAAGTTTTCTATTCGAGTAATTGGTTACTGTTTCTTCCAATCGGCAAGGGAAAACAGTGTACCCTGTGCATTAGTTGACTTAGCTTATAAAATTGTGAAAAAGGGAATGAAAATTGACTTATGTGAGGTGTTATTGAAGAATCTGTTTGAGAATCTGAAAACAATCAGGAAGCCGAAGAAGAACAACTCGGCTAATACTCTAAAGTTTGGATCACTACTGGTATGCATGTTTTTCTACTTTGAAAAATTATTTCCATTAGTCGGTAAAGTAGTTTGGGAGCTACACCGACCAATCACCCATCAGATTAATGACTTCATCAAGAAGTTAGGAGATAATTTCAATGATATCATGGATGATTACTTCAGTAAATTTCAAGAGAAAATGCATAACAGGTACTGAATCCCACCCCAGCTGGTAGAGAAATACAAAAATGATATATGTTTTGAAGTTGACACCGATTACTGTTATGTGAATGTTGTGGAACCAAGGACTCAATCTTTGCCACCTATGGGTTACGAGATTGACTTTGACATCACAAAATAGCAAATTGATGCATTTCTTACATTACCGAGGCATGCTACCGAGCTAAGATATGGAACCTATGAAGAAGTAAAGGAAAAGGTAAAAATGAGCATTGTAGTATCCAAAGCTACAAGAAAGGCAACAAAGATGATTAAGGCATTGTCAGAGAAATTCGGAGAAGACTCTTCCTCTACACTTGTCAAAGGCACTCTTGCCATCACTGAAGAGGAATCAAAAGCTCAAGAGGCAGCTATAACACTGAGCATCGAATTTCCGAAGGGTAAAGTGTTAAAAAGAAAGAAACAAGACACTTCAAAGGCCCTACCAACTCCTCCAACAAAGAGACCTAACACAAGAGCATCTACAACATCACCGAGTAAGAAACAAAAGAGTGTTACTTCTCCCAAGGTAACAAAGACATACAAGAAATCTACTCGGAGACTCATTTTGGCAAAAGAGTCTAGTGATACAGAATCAGAGGATGCAAACAAATTCCAGATTGTCAAGAGCAAGAAGGTAAATATAAATAGTGTCGAAAAATTCTGTGCTAATCTAAAAGAATATGGAGGATTTGGTTCATTTAGATATATCAAGTATGAAACTAGAAATAATTGATGAGAAGAGACAAATTGAAGAAGCTGTCATCTACACACTTCTAAAGTTCTGGTTAGCTCCATTGGAACTAGCAAAGTCACTTCCAACTGAACTTTACTTGCATATTGATAATAGGTGGAAGTATGCAATGGACTCAAAGAAACAAATCAGAGAAAGAAGTCTAGTTCATCTCTTTCCTGATATGTCAGTAGCTGAAATAAAGGAACATTTGACAACCTACAATTCAAAATTTCTTATCAAATAGAGAGCCTTAAAATTGATGAATGGGCTATATATTGAAGTAGAAAATGAGACAAAAGCAAAGTGGCAGGAAATATTCAAAATCAAGGATGTCGGTGAACAAACTACAGTTGAAATCGTTGATGTCATTGAGCATGATCCTGATGTCACCGAGCAAGGTCTTGATGCTACCAAACAAGACCCTACTGACACTATTCAAATAGATGAAGATGTCATGGATACAAAGGAACCGGAGCAGGAAATGATAGAAGGCACTACATATGCAAAACTTGTATCTAGTGAATCCGTTTTAGAACAAGTTCAACCTTATCCCCCGGTCAATCAACCTGTCTCTACCGAAACTCCTCACGATATAGCACAAGGCACCGAAGGTCACAAGTCTACAATAGGAGAAGATACTACTCTAGAACAGACCTCACAAGAACCTTCGAGCACTGAAAATGTTGCAGCTGAGACACCTAGTACCGAGACACCAAAAGACACCACAGAGGCTACAGAAACCGACCAAAGTGTTGCCTCTACCAAGCAACCTACCGAGGGTCAGTGGTGCAGGAGCACCCTTCACAGGGCTCCCACCATTTGATTTTTATTGTGTTCTTTCTTCTTTAAGAAGCCATTGTATATACAATAAGGGCCATGTGCTCATTGGGTCTAGTTTAGGTCCTAGTTGAGGTCCTAGGGTCATAAGTCAAAGTTGAGTTTTTCTTGAAAGTAGAGGGTATGTGTGCCTTTGAGGTGTTTAGGGTCCCTCTTAGCATGGTGGTATCCTTAGGTTAGCCCAATATGGGCCTAGGAGTCAAGAAAAGCAACATTGAGAAAGTTGCTCAAAAGTTGCAAAAGTTGCATGACAACTTTTCAAAGTTGTCAAGCAAATTTTCTACCTAGTGGTCAAAATCTTTAGTTTAGCGTGGAAAACCCTAATATGGGCACACAGACTGAGGAAAGAGTAGTATAAGTAGTTGCAAACCCTAAGAGAAGGGGTTGGATGTCAGTTTTTGTACAGCCCAAGAAAAGTGACTTGACTGTGACTGCAATTTTGTTGCCAGTCGACACAAATGGAGTAAGACAAGATCATTAATGGATTGATTTTCAAGTAAAACTATGTTGAGTGTCTTGTATGGTGCATTTAATTTCATTGTGAGAATTTAGTTTAGGTTTTTATTTGTAGGTTGTCTGTGTTTGTAAATAGGTTGTAAACTTACTTCTCACTGTCTAGTTTTGGACTGGTTTGAGTCAATGGGTTCATAACTCCATTCTCCATTGTGGAATCACCATGAAACCATGGGGAATGAGAGTGCAGACCCTGTACAATACTTCAAAGCAAGCAGGGCCCTTGAAGATGCAAGGAGGCCATCTAAAGACCCACTCCTAGGGGAGACTGGACAATGCCCGACTAGGAAGGCTTAAGTTGTAGAGGTATTGGAGAGCAAGGAAGGATAGAGGAGGAGGCACCCTTTGGAGGAGTTGTAGAGGGGTGAGTGGAGTACCATTGGTGAGAAGGAGGAGCTTCCAAAAATCTAGACAAGGTGGCAAGAACATCAAACCTACACTGTGACCCTGGTAGGCCTAAAAAAACCCTCTTTAAAACCCTTAAAAACCTGAAAATCCACCTAGGGCAGTGTACGGACACTTGGAGGCCCAAAACCAGAAAAATCCATGAGCCCTTGCCAAATGAATAGAAGGTCTTTTGGGAAGTTTCAAAAGCATGTGCATCGTTTGCAAGAGGGAGCCCTAAAAGTGCGGATAGGAGGCCTAATTGGTCACAATCCTTGTAGCCCTATTTTGTAGGTAAAAGACAAAATAGTGAAATCGGTAAGGAGTTAGAAGTTGAAAACCTCTTGGGGGCACATGAATGCATGGATAACCATGTCCAAGACATATCCTATCCTTGCTAGGACCTAAGAAGGTGTGGAACAAGCCAAACCCTTATTAGCCTAAGTAAGGGTTCTTTGAGTCTCATGAGTAGGTGAGACCTTAGGAGAGAAAAATCAATTGTTGGTTGGTGGATTGGGCAAGGTTAGGGGATTCCACAAGTAGAGGAAGTCCTAGAGACCCTAGGGTGTGGTTAGAACACCTGGTGATCGAAGGAAAGGATCCAAGAGCATAGACTAGGCTAGTTTATCCCAAACCCCATCCCATTAGATTGGTATCAGAGCAAGTTAAAGATTTGGTGGACCGTGTATGTCTCTGTACTCTGGTGAATCAGTAGGGGAAAGCACAATGGTCACTAATGCAGAGATGGATAGGGAGGTAGAAGAGCAGAAGGAGAAGAATAGACTCCTTGAAGAAGCTATGAGTGAGATAAGGGACAAACTACAAGAAGTGGTGGATCAGAGGACACATGGACCTTGGGGAGAAGACACCAAGGATAAAGGCAAGAAAACTATAGACATAGATGACATTATACCTGAACCAGATCCTTTGTTCAATGAAGAACCTTTTGTAAAGGCTATTAAGGCTTTGAACACCAAAGCTTTTGAAGGAATGCCACATTTCAGTGGAAGGATGGACATTGACACTTTCATGGAATGGATTGAGGGTATGGAGAACCACTTTGAGTGTGAAGGAGTGATAGAGGCTCAAAAGTTTAAGGTTGCCAAATCAAGACTAAGGGGAGCAACTTTGACATGGTGGAAGTATCTACAAGAAGAGAGAGTTAGCATGGGGAAGCTACCTATTGCAAATTGGAAGGCCATGGTGAGTAAGATCAAGGAGAACTACTTACCAGAGGATTATGAAGTCCAACTTCATAAGAAGAGACATGGATTGAAGCAAAAAGACCTTGACCTCCTACACCAAAGAATTTCAAAAGCTTTGTCTTAGATCCAAAGTCCAAGAAGATGAATCTATCAAGGTGGCTAGGCATCTAAGTGGTCTAAAGTGGAACATTGAAGAGGAAATAAGTCTATGGACTCCTACCACTGTCCAAAAATGTCATCAGCTTGCTGCCAAGGTGGAAGAGAGGAACAAAAGAAAAGGAGACTCTAATAGCAGAGGTACTGGCAGAGGTAACTCCTACTTTGCAACTATGAAATGTTACAATTGTGGTCAATTGGGACACCCGACCTATAGATGCCGTAACAAGCCTACCTCATCAAATAGTGGAAAGAGGGTTTCTTATGCACATGAAGACTTTTCAAGCAACAAGACACCTGAGGTGGACCATATTGAATCAAAGATAGGAGAAAATCTGATGTTCAATAGGGTCTTGATAAGACAACCATTTAAGAATGAACCTAAGCATAGGAGAGCATTGTTTAGGGTGAGATGCAAGATCCTTGGTAAAATTTGCAAGGTGATAGTTGATTCAAGGTCAACTGATAACATAATATCAGAGGAGGCAACCAAGAAGTTGAAACTCACAAGGATACCCCACACTAATCCATATAAGGTGACATGGTTGAATCAAGAGCAAAGTGTGCTAGTCAATGAACAGACTTGGGTAGAGTTCTCTATTGGAGGATACAAGGATAAGATCCTTTGTGATGTGTTACCCATGGATGCCTATCACCTATTGCTAGGTAGACCTTGACAATTTGATAGGAAGGTGATCTATGATGGAGAGGAAAACTCCATTTCCTTCAAGAAGGATAGCAAGACCTTTAAGATTCAGTCTTTGACAGAGAATGAAGAGGGAACCTCAAGAACACCTAGTGTCTTATTGGCTACTGGTAAAGAGTTCTTACACTTGCTACATGAGGAGGAAACAATGAAGTGTGCCATCTTTGTGAAGCCAAAGGAGGAGGAAGACAAGTTGCAGGCGGAGGTACCCAAGGAGGTGAAGCAAATGTTGCAAGAGTATAAGGACATAGTGAATGATGGAGCACTTGCAACACTCCCACCGAGAAGGTCTATAAGCCATCAAATAGACTTTGTTCCCAGTGCATCCCTACCTAATAAAGCTGCATATAAGCTCACACCTAACCAAAACAAGGAGGTAGCAAGGCAAGTGTAGGAGTTATTGGAACAAGGACTGATCAAGAAGAGCATCAACCCATGTGCAGTCCCGGTAGTGCTAGCATCAAAGAAGGGAGGTAAGTGGAGACTTTGCACTAATTCAGGGGAAATCAATAGGATCACCATAAGGTATAGGTTTCCTATTCCTAGAATAGAGGATTTGATGGACTGTTTAGGAGGTGCTATGTATTTTACCAAGTTGGACCTTAAAAGTGGTTATCACCAGATTAGAATTAAGGAGGGTGATGAGTGGAAGATTGCTTTCAAGACCACAGAAGGGTTGTATGAATGGCTTGTGATGCCATTTGGACTCACCAATACCCCAAGCACCTTCATGAGATTGATGAATGAGGTGCTGAAGGACTTCACAGGCAGGTTTGTGGTGGTGTACCTAGATGACATATTCATCTATAGCAGAACCAAAAAGGAGCACCTTGAGCATTTGAGGTTAGTCTTAGAGAGGTTGCATGAAGAGAAGTTATCAATCAACCTAGAGAAGTGTGACTTCTTGAAGCAAGAGCTGGTTTACTTCGGATTTGTGGTGTTTAAGGGAACCTTGAAGATGGATCCAAGAAAAGTGGAGGCAATCTTGAATTGGCCTGCACCTAGAACAGGGACTGAAGTTAGGAGTTTCCATGGTTTAGCTCAATTCTATAGGAAATTTATGAGGAACTTTAGTGGCATATGTGCACCAGTCCTTGACACCATAAAATGAGGCCTTAAAACTAAGTTTAAATGAGCAACTCAACAAGGTGGCAGATGTTTTAAGTAGAAAGTTGTTGACAGTTCAAGAGTTACAATTGCAAAGCATAGGAATAGAAGGTTTCAAGGACCTTTATGAAGGAGATCAAGACTTCTCATCAGCCTACAAGGTTTGCAAGGAGTTTGAGAACCATTTCCATGGTGAGTATGCAGATTACACTCTCCAAAATGGTCTCTTGTTCAAAGGTAATTAGTTGTGTGTGCCTAGAGGATCCATGAGAGAAAACCTCATCCAAGAGAAACACAATGGTAGTCTAAGTGGACACTTTGGAGTCAACAAAACCTTAGTATTAGTGCAGAGGTACTACTATTGGCCCAAGTTGCCAAGAGATGTGAAGAGGTATGTGGAGCAATGTGGTGTGTGTCAAAGAGAAAAAGGAGGATCAAGTAATGCTGGTCTCTATCACCCATTGCCGGTGCCAAATAGTCCTTGGGAATGTATAAGCATGGAATTTGTAGTAGGACTCCCCAAGACAAAGATAGGTATGGATAACATCTATGTGGTAGTAGATAGATTTTCCAAGATGAGCCATTTCATCCCATGTAGGACTACACATGATGCTAGCTATATTACACATATTTTCTTTAAGGAGATTGTGAGGATTCATGGACTCCCATTAAGCATTGTTTCAGATAGGGACATCAAGTTCATGGGCAATTTTTGGCAAACTTTATGGAGGAGACTAGGAACTAACTTATCATTTAGCTCAGCTTACCATCCACAAACTGATGGTCAAACTGAAGTCATTAATAGGGTGTTAGGAAATTTGTTGAGGTGTTTAACTAAGGAGTATGGGAAGACATGGGATCTAATCATTCCTCAAGCAGAGTATGCATATAATGACAGTGTGAATAGGACCATTGGAAAGAGTCCTTTTGAGGTTGTCTATGGTAGACAACCAAGGGGAGTGTGTGAACTCAAGGAACTTGGTTCCATGGAGATGAAGAGTGGCCAAGCAGAGGACTTCACTCAAACCATCAAGGAGATCCAAGAGTAGGTCAAGAAAGCCATTCTTGAATCCACTCAAAAACTATGTGATGGCCAAAATGAATGAGAAAAGGAGAGAGGTTCAGTTCAAGGTGGGTGACTATGTGATGGTCCATCTGAGCAAGGCTAGAATGCAAAGTGGTAAGCCTACTAAACTGCAAATGAAAAGGGTAGGACATTGTAGAATTCTGTCAAAATATGGTGAGAATGCCTACAAGGTTGATCTTCCTTCAGATTTAGCCGTTTCACCAATCTTCAATGTGGCTGATCTGATAATGTATAAGGGAGAGATAGCAGGGTAGACTAAGAATCAAGCCAATGTATTGCAAGACTTGGATATGAATTCCTTACCTCAAGTGAAGCAACCTATAGCAGAAGAGATCTTGGAGTCAAGGGTGAAGAAGTCTATTAGACACCAGGTCTACATGGAGCACTTGGTGAAGTGGGCAGATCAACCTATGTCTGAAGCTACTTGGGTTGAAGAAAGCAAGTTCAAGAAGCTTGGCATTGATCCGAGTCTTCTTACTCCCCTAGTTCCTTAGTTTGTTGTAGAGGGGGAGTATGGTGCAGGAGCACCCTTCACAGGGCTCCTACCATTTGATTTTGATTGTGTTCTTGCTTCTTTAAGAAGCCATTGTATATACAATAAGGGCCATGTGCTCATTGGGTCTAGTTTAGGTCCTAGTTGAGGTCCTAGGGTCATAAGTCAAAGTTGAGTTTTTCTTGAAAGTAGAGGGTATGTGTGCCTTTGAGGTGTTTAGGGTCACTCTTAGCATGGTGGTGTCCTTAGGTTAGCCCAATATGGGCCTAGGAGTCAAGAAAAACAACATTGAGAAAGTTGCTCAAAAGTTGCATGACAACTTTTCAAAGTTGTCAAGCAACTTTTCTACCTAGCGGTCAAAATCTTTAGTTTAGCGTGGAAAACCCTAATATGGGCACACAGACCAAGGAAATGGTAGTATAAGTAGTTGAAAACCCTAAGAGAAGGGGTTGGATGTTAGTTGTTGTACAGCCCAAGAAAAGTGATTTGACTGTGACTGCAATTTTGTTGCCAGTCGTCATAAATGGAGTAAGACAAGATCATTAATGGATTGATTTTCGAGTAAAACTATGTTGAGTGTCTTGTCTGGTGCATTTAATTTCATTGTGAGCATTTATATTAGGTTTTTCTTTGCAGGTTGTGTGTGTTTGTAAATAGGTTGTAAACTTGCTTCTCACTATCCAGTTTTAGACTGGTTTGGGTCAATGGGTTCATAACTCCATTCCCCATTGTGGAATCACCATGAAACCATGGGGAATGAGAGTGTAGACCCTATACAATAATTCAAAGCAAGAAGGGCCCTTGAAGATGAAGGGAGGCCATCTAAAGACCCACTCTGAGGCGAGACTGGATAGTGCCCGACTAGGAAGGGTTAAGTTGTAGAGGTCTTGGAGAGCAAGGAAGGACAGAGGAGGAAACACCCTTTGGAGGAGTTGTAGAGGGGTGAGTGGAGTACCATTAGTGAGAATGAGGAGCTTCCACCAATCTAGACAAAGTGGCAAGAACATCAAACCTACACTGTGACCTTGGCAAGCCTAAAAAAACCCTCTTTAAAACCCTTAAAAACCTTAAAATCCACCTAGGGCAGTGTACGGACACTTGGAGGCCCAAAACCAGAAAAATCCTTGAGCCCTTGCCAAATGAATAGCAGGTATTTTGGGAAGTTTCATAGGCATGTGCATCATTTGCAAGAGGGAGCCCTAAAAGTCCGGATAGGAGGCCTAATTGGTCACAATCCTTGTAGCCCTATTTCTTAGGTAAAAGACAAAATAGTGAAATCGGTAAGGAGTTAGAAGTTGAAAACCTCTTTGGGGCACATGAATGCATGGATAACCATGTCCAAGACCTGTCCCTATCCTTGCTAGGATGTAAGAAGGTGTGGAACAAGCCAAACCCTTATTAGCCTAAGTAAGGGTTCTTTGAGTCTCATGAGTAGGTGAGAACTTAGGAGAGAAAAATCAATTGTTGGTGGGTGGATTGGGCAAGGTCAGGGGATTCCACAAGAAGAGGAAGTCCTAGAGACCCTAGGGTGTGGTTAGAACACCTGGTGATCGAAGGAAAGGATCCAAGAGCATAGACTAGGCTAGTCTATCCCAAACCCCATCCCATTAGTCAGCAAGCCTCCCAAGCTATTGTCTTGGTCCAACCGGCCAAAGGTAAAGAAAAGAAAGTGAAAAAGAATAGTTTCAAAGGTTATTTGTCTAAACCAATAGTGTTGCCCAATTTGGATATATTAAAATTAAAGGGACAAGCACTCATTGATTTTGGTGAACTGTGCAAAGCAAAGGCCGAACAAGAAAAATAGATGGCCATACAAAAGAAGAATAAAGTACTTCAGAAGGTGAAGACACTGCTATCAGATATGCTACCTACAGCTACAGTGTCAACTGATGCAGCCATCCATATTCAACTGGATGAACTCCTTAATCAAATAGAAACATCTGGAGTTGATGCATCTGAGTATTTGAGCAAGCTAAATGACAAGGATCTCACTGCAAAAATGATAGAAGAGGTACAAAAAGCTCTAGCCATTGGCAAAGTCAAACTTGTCAAATTTATTGCTGAGTTGACTCCTCATCTCAAGCACATTCATTATTTATTTCAGAAACTTTGCACATTTTCTTTATTCATTAAAGACATTAAGAATAAAAAAGAGACAATTGAGAAAGAGATCACCGATCTCTCCAACAAGTTGACCACAAAGCCAAATTCAATTTAGAATTTTTATACAAGGTTACAACAGCTCATGGCTCAACAATTGGACTTAAGAAATGAAGAACACAAGATCCGGATGGACATAATGACACTTCAGACATTATTCCTTCCTCATCTTTCATCCATCCAAGAACAAATCAACCGAGCCACATACTTGTCTACTACACAAGAGGGAAACACTCTTGATGGCTTAATGTCACTATTGGCTAATATTCAAGCACAAAATTCTTTAATGTACAGTGTAAAGGATGCACTCTCTGTCGCTCTCACTGAGGTCCGGAACAAGTAGAAATCCATTTTTGACTAGTTACCGCCCCCAGATGAAAATTAAGTTTTTTTGATGTTTGTCAAAAAGGGTTAGTGTGATACAATATATTTGAGAGTAATATGATATAGTCTTGGGGGAGCAATACAATATATTTGGGGACTGATACAGTTTTGATACAGTATTCAGAGTATAGTATACAGGGGGAGTATACCGAGTAGAGTAAGCAGAGTATCCAAGAGCAATGAACCTGTTGTCTTCAAAATTTGATTTCCTTTAACATCCTTAAAGTAAAATGATTAAACTCGGTGCAGAAGAGATGTCAAAGATAAGGAAATTCTCAAGACAACATATGACAAGGTTTGATTAAACCTTCTACACTGCGGGCTTACTCAGAGCCCAGGTGGGTATACCTTTGTGAATTGAATTCACACTTTCAAACATAAACCCACAGCAAACCAGTCCAGAAAACCAGTGGATCTATTCACCTTGAAATCAACTGAAAACAAATAATGGAAGTTATACTTAGATTCAGCGTTTTGATCAACAAAACATGCAATAAACAACTTCAATCAATACCAGTGCCTTATCCAAGGTCACAGAGTCATCTAAACTCAGATAATACTCCTCACACAAAACATCTTTATGCATCCCGTTGGCTTGGTTTCTATTAATCCTTGTCTATGCCTGACATCTACAAGAATTTATGCATTCCAAATTAAGCTATGATCATCAAAATTCAAAGTTTCTTCCAAAGAGTTTACTGGTATGAGTGATCCCCGCATCTTTTAATTTCCCTCCTAAAGAGAAAAGCTAACGAACACTTCTACTAAAATTGCTTTGCAATTCCATTCAAAAAGAACAACCCTGGATTATTCAGAATGAAAGAAGTAAACAAATTGGTAAACATACTTGAAGACAACACAAAGATTTACTCAAAACCGATGGTCTATAAATTGATATTTAGTTCAAGAAATATTACAAGAAATTTCGATTCTCCATTGGACTTAGAAAAGCTCAGATAAATTTCTGCAGCGTTTTCTTACAATTCTTTGCGATCTCTTTTCCTCTAGTCCTGGTATCCATTTATAACAACATGGATGCACAAAGCTTCGGACTTCTCGAGGAGAGTTTGTTACAATCATTTCTTTCAAAATAAAGAGGTTACAAGCTTTTTGCAAAAACAGTTACAAGCTCTTTTCAGCCTCTACAGTTTCTTCAACAAACTGTTCAGTTGCAACCTCCTCTACCTTTGTAGGGGCGCTCTCCAACTGTTCTGGATCATGGGTGGCATATTTAATTGTCGACTCACCATACACCTCTTCTGTCGGCCATGAGAAATTAATCACTTTATCCTTAGTTTTAGTCAACCTTTTCCAAGAATTTCTCATTTTGTTGACTTCTGAATTGAGAAAACCATAATGTGACTTAATTTTCTCTATCTCTTGAATTGTCAAAACAAAGAAAGAAGCATCATCTAAATAAATAATTCCTTTAACCCTTGCTGATAATTTAGCTTCTATTTCCTTAAGCCACATTTGTTTGTCCTTTAACTAATCTGGGCTAGCAAAAACTCCTGGGAGCAACTCAAAAACTTGATCAGTGTACTCCTTTTTGCACAAATTTACCTTCCTATCAACATTATCCACTTCCGCTGCTAATTGTACTAAGATTTTAGCGACATCAGAAGTGGATTTAATGATGGGATTGGCCCTTGCTTCATCGCAGGATACACACATAAACTCTAAATCTTTCTCCCTAGGCCTCCATCTGTCAAAAATAGGCGTCAAAATGGCCTTGTCTCTCCTGAGCTCATTCCATATTTCCATAATTTTACCTACATTGTTGTAGAGCAATGAGGCATTTATTGTATCTACAAAACTGGAAATTGTAGCCCTTACTTTCTCCTCATATTTCTTTGCATATAAGGCTTGAGCCTGTTTCAAGTTTTCTAATTCTTGGGAAATGATTTCAATCATTTGAGAGCTAGAGGGTGCTGGAGATGGTGGAAATTCAATGATAGGGCTAGTAGGTGGAGGTCTTGCAAGAGAAGAGGAAATCATCAGTGTTGAAGACTCACCTTGATGGTATTGTCCAGTCAACTGGCTCTGTAACTTGGCAATGATGCTATCCTTACCTCTTACCTCCTCCTTGAGATTGTTATAAGCCTTCAAAACTGTTTCCAACTTAGTTTGGAGGGCCTCTTTCTCTTTGGCTTCCTTCTCTGATACTGCAACACTAAATTTTGCAGTCTCTAACATAGTGCTAGCAGCCTCCACTACCTCTGTACTCTGCACTCTCTTCACCATCATTCCACCAAGGTAACTTGACCCTGGGGTGTCTTTGCTTTTCTTACTCTCATTTCTCTTGAGAGACCACATGACGAGTGCAACATTGTCCTTATTGAAAGTAATCCCCTCCATGGGTTTAGTCTCTTTTCTCACTGCATCTAGTACTAGGGCATCTACTATATCCCATTCGAGTAAGATAAGCACTCCAGCTTGTGCTACCATATCTCTTCCATGCTCAGGGGTGATGGTTTTGAATTCTTCCATCATCTCTTGCTTTATTTCCTCTTCCACCAGAGCTGGATCTTTCTTGGGCTACTCAGCCTTTCTCCTTTCACATCTAGCATTATATTTATCTATGTGTTGTTTCCATATAAATTGTATAAATGCTTCTGATGTGACAAAATTGTTATCAGCCAAAAAGGCACTACTTGCCTACTTTATCTCAGGATCCCACTCCTTTCCTTTGAGTTCAGTAGTAGTGATATCCATTTCAGCAGCGATGGGTTCTTCTGACATTCCATCCTCCACTTCATCATAAGTGTATGCAATTTCCCCTAAACTACCTAACTGTAGGAGTTACTCAGCTGCTGCTTGCTCATTTCCTATATGGATAGGAGATTGGGATGGGGAATACAAAGGTGTATCTGATTGTACTTCTTTGCCCACCCTTTGCTTCTTTGGGCTTTCTTGGATGTCAATGACATCTTGTATCTTCCTCTTTCCTTTAGAGGTAGAGGGTTCCCCTGTTGTAGGCACCAGCACACTATAACTGGATTTGTTATGCACTATGTAATCACCAGGAGGGATTGCTTTGCTAGAAGCTGACCTACTTAGGATCATTCTTGCCTTCTCAAGGTTGCTCTTGATTACAACTTCCCTCTTCTCCTTCAGTGTCTGCATCACATCTTCAAAACAAACAATCAAAAACTTTATTTTATCTTCCAGTGGGAAAAAGGGCGACAATGGATCATAACTGGCATCAAACTGATGCACAAAATCCAAGTCTTTCTTATAAGCCACCCACTTCTCTTTCCTTAGCTTCTGCTCATCTAGATCAAACTCATTTCTGATGAGGTCTTTAGGAAACTAGAATTGATGAGGCCTACCTCTGCATGCTACCTTTTTCCTAAACATACCGTTGAAGAAGTCTTCTGGATCAGCACACCTGGACACTACAGTGGACAAATGATAAGGCCTGAGGAAATCCTAAAAGCAATTGCAGCCTCCTTTTGTTATTAAAAATTGGTGAGTTATGGTAGCTGCAGGGAAAATAGTCCCTTTACCCCTGCCTGTCAACTCTGCCTCTTGTAAGCCACCAATTTGTCTAAGGATCTTTGCGATTCCCACTTTGAGAGGGACCTGGTAAGGTAGCAAAAATGTGGTGCCCCTGAAACCAAAAACTCTGAAAACTGTGGAGACTGGATACAAGTAAATGTCACCCCAGTTATGAACAATTTTTATGTTCTCTGCGAATTCTTTTGGTCGTATGAATTCCAGAAGAACTTTGGGGATTCTTGGGTTCTCAGAGTAGAGGAGATTCCTTATCTTTGATGCAAAATATTTATCAAACTTCAAAAAACTGGCATCCTCTCTATCCCATGACAACACAGTACTCCATAATTGTACTGACATTTTTTCTCCTTCCTTCTCCTTAACAAGGTCCAGTCCACTGGCAAAGTAATCACCACCTTTGAAAAGAAAAAGATGCATCAGGAGTGAGTACCATCCGAAAGGCCTATCCACCTTTCCATTCTTGATTCCTATCAACCCTCCATGAATAGCATCAGCAATAAAAGAGGCGTAATCAAATGTAATTGCAAGAGAAGGATTCAAAATCTGAGCAATCATTAACAAGCATTGATTCGACATATTTGCTTCTACATCTTCTCCCAAAACTTGGCAAAGTGCCCAATACATTCCTTTAGCCCTCAGGGTGAACATACTTAATGAAAAGGGTTCTTGTGTGTTGGGTCCTACAACTGTTAGCCCTCCTATTTTCACAAAAAACTCTTTGAGAGGCCCATTCCTGAGATGACTCCTCTATGCACCGTAAATTTGGGCCAATGATGTGAAATTTATAGGTTCTAAAAAAATGGTGAATTCATTAAGCCCAAAAGCTGTCCTGAACTCTTTAGCATTAATCTCAATAAGGGTTTTCCCATTTACATCCCGAATGCTTCTTGTGATTGGATCATAGTTGAGCGCAATTTGGGTCAGCAAATCTGTGTCCATAAATACCCCCGGGACAACTAATTTCTCGACATCTAATTCCCAGATACAGTTTTGCGGGGCAGGAGAATTTTACATTCCGAATCCAACTTTAAACAACCCCAACCCAGACAATCCAACCTGTGGGTCTCTCAACCAGTTACCCTTGTCATATAATCCTTCTCCTATCTTTAAATGGGGAGCTTTGGGTACTAGTGATGCCTGATTAGTTGACAACGTTAACTGTTCTAAAAAATCATCACAGACACTCCTCTCTGAATAGTTAACTTTACTAGAAAATTCTCTTTTAGGAGCCATTTTGAAAACGTAAGAAATGAATACCACTCCTAAACAGTTCTGTGATGAATCAATTATCTTATTTAAAACACTACACAGGAATTGCTACATAAGAATACAAGAGAACCTGTTCTTCGTTTGAACGAATTTGCTCTGCAACTGAACCGACTTGCTCTGTACTTGAAGAAAATAACTCTGCATCTGCTCTTCTGCAAAATCCTTTAAAAGATATCTTCACCCGGTTGATAGGGAATCAAATTTTGTACCCTAGGCCTTAACTACAACATTGATTCCGCATGCTTCGGCCGTCCCTTCAAAATTGAATTCATACGAGAATTTATATTTTTCGCTCCAATGGGTCACAACGTTCCTGCAAGTGTTTCATTTTTCTGTTTCGCAACTTCGCGAAGCATAACTATCGGGCAGCTTAGTCCTGCGAAATAGCGCCGACCGTCCGATCAAAAGAAACTTGATCGAGCGTTAGATTAACTAACAACTTTGGCTCCGCACCGGGTCCCGCTTCTTTATTGGCTATATGATACCATGTGGCACCTAACCATTGGCCTTGAAATTTCCTTCGCAGTCGACTTAACGCTGGCCGTGTGTCTTTCCTTTATACCACCGGTTCCACCTTGGCGGGCCCACACTTTCTTCTTAGACCACGTGTCATCGAACACGTGAACGACTCTCATGCATTCTCGCTATTTCGCGGGGTATAAAGAATGAGCATCTTACTCTTGCGAAATAGCACGGGCCGTTGGATCATCTCTTAAGTTGATCTTCTTTTAATCATCTGAAAAGACTTTCGGGAGGGGTGGGCCCGCTGACTCACTGTGAACACCTGGCGTCCAGTCACTTTTGGAGCTGACTTGTCACTCTGTTATACGCCAAAAGGAAACCACGGGGCCCCACTTTCTTCTTAACAGCTGTATCCTCCAGGGCCGCCATCATGACACGTGGATGACTCTCATGCATTCTCGCTATTTCGCGGGGTATAAAGAACGAGCATCTTACCCTTGCGAAATAGCGCGGGCCGTCAGATCATCTCTTAAGTTGATCTGCTTTTAGTCATCTGAAAAGGCTTTCGGGAGGGGTGGGCCCGCTGACTCACTGTGAACACCTGGTGTCCAGTCACTTTCGGAGCTGACTTGTCACTCTATTATATGCCAAAAGGAAACCATGGGGCTCTAGTAAACTCTTAACAGCTGTATCCTCCAGGTCATGTCCATCTGCGACCTGACTCACTTCAGGGGCCTGCCTTTTAGCCTTTAATCCTGACCCGTTGACTGTTGTGACTTGTGCCATGTGTCGCCATTTTACTCGCTGTCAACAAGTAGCTGGACCGTCTATGTGGCATGCCATGTGGTTTTCGCAACTTCACTGGTTTTAAACTACGCGCATCTTCACCTAGCAAAATAATGTGAGCCGTGGATCCATCCGCGAGATGCACACTAGTTACTGGGCCCGACAACTTTAGGAGAAAAACATATAAGGCATAAATTTTTATATTAATTAACATAACCGCCTAGGCAAACAACAAGGGGGAACACTTCCAACAACCCCACGACCCATTACTTAAGTGAATAAAGTAACGAAAGATTAGAAACCAGAGGGTTTGAAACAAACACAAGAGTATCTAAAATAAAAAACCCTTAAACCCTTGATGTCTAGAACAAAGCTAAAGCATTTGAAACTGTACCCGATTCAAAATTTCAACAAATCATAGCCAATCATGGGAAAAGAAAAGCCCATTTTTAATCAGTGATAACAGCGGCTCTGACTGGGGATGGTTGATCGCAAGGTTAACACAAGAAAACTCAGAAACTCTGGAGAAACAAACCAAAACACAGACAAAAACAGAAAAGCAGGAGAGGAACAAAATATGTACAAACAAAGGACCTACCTTGCATGGACATTAAGAGAAATAATGCTTCAAGAATTGTCCATGCACTGGAAATTCCTGCATTTCATTATCCATATTCTTCAAGAAATATGAATCCTTACCATTTAAGTCACAAACCACAAAAGGGCCAATTCATAGTGATTTAAATTTCTTATGCTTCCCCTTATCCTGTCTTTTTGCATTCCATTGAAGAAAAATGTCATCAATTTGAAACTTCCTTAGTGATGTCCTTTTATCAAAAAGATACTTTGATTGTAACTGGATTTTCTGATTTTTCTTATGGGCAGAAATCCTAAGCTCCTCCATTTCTACAATTTGGATCATTCTGTTTTCCATTGGTTCAGATACCTCCATGTCCTCATTCTGCAAAAACTTATACACTGGAAGAAGGTTATTTACTGGCAGTCTGGCTTGGGCACCATAAACTAATTCAAAAGGTGACATTCCAATGGATTTCTTAACTGTTATTCTATCTGCCCACAAAGCTAACTTCAACTTTTGATCCCAAGATCTTTTATTCTCTTCTAGGATTTTCTTGATGATATTCAACAGGCTTTTATTGCTAGATTCTGCTTGTCCATTCCCCTGAGGGTGATAAGGTGAAGAGTATGACATGAGTATACCGTGACTAGTACAAAAGCTTACAAATTCTTCTGATCTGAAACACATGGCATTATCCATCACCAATTTTGCAAGTGTTCCAAATCTAGTTACAATATTATCCATTAGGAAATCAATTACTAGTAGCTCTTCTTGTAGGGATGGCTTCTATCCATTTGGTGAAATAATCAGTGGCCACTATGATCCATCCATGACCTCTCCCTGACTTCTCAACAATTTCTCCAATAAAATCAATGCCCCACTGGACAAAAGGAGTTTCTACAGAGACTGGATTTAGGGGTAAGGCTCCCTCATACTTGAGCTTGGATGAAAATCTCTGACATGGGTCACATCTCCAAACATATGCATGGGTATCTTTAAATAAGGTGGGCCAATAATACCCAGCCCGAATTATCTTACCAGTAATAGTCTTAGAAGAATAGTGACCTCCACATACTCCATCATGCATTTCAGTCAACACCTGTTTAGCTTGAAAATCATCCAAACACATTAGTAACTGTCCATCTCTTTTTCTCCAGAAAAGATCACCCTGAATGAGCACATATTTTTGGGACTTGAGTTTCAGAGTTCTTTTCTGATTGTATGTCATTTCTTCTGGGAGGATATCACCTTTCAAAACTTGGATTATCTCTGTATACTAGGGTTGCCTCTCAATACTAGTGACCAAAGCATCTCTAACCTCAACATTGTGTATTTCTACATTCATGAGATTTGACTCAGTCATGAGCTTAGCCAAACCTAAACCTCTCACCAATTTGGTGATCTTTATCTCCAAGTTAAATTCCTAAATTCTATTAATCCATCTGCATCTCTTCCCAGTAACCTTAGACTGGGACAAAATATCTTTAACTGCAGCATGTGAGACATAGGCAATAATATTTGCATTCACTAAATATGGCCTAAAAGCCTTAACAACTTTAACTAGGGCATAAGCTTGTTTTTCCATGGTTTCATATTTTAGTTTTGCTGCCTACAAAGACTTACTGTAGAAGGCTATGGGATGTTCATATCCTTCATTGTCCTTTTGTAGTAATACTGCAGCCACCGTATGATATGAAGCAAAAGAAAACAGAGAAAAAGGCTTACTATAATCAGAAGATTTCAACACTGGTGCCTCCTGGATTGCTTTCTTAATCTCAGCAAAAGCTTTTGAAGCTTCTTGATCCCAATGAAATTTTGTATCCTTCTTAAGCAATTTGACGATAGGATTCACTATCTCTGTGAAGTTTGCAATGAATCTCCTGACAAAATTTACTTTACCTAAAAAAGATTGGATACCTTTCACATTTTTAGGTTTAGACACCCTATTGGTTGCTTCAATTCTCTCAGGGTCTATTCTTACCCCTCCTTGAAACTATGTGTCCCAGTAACTTTCCCTCAGTGACCCCAAAATGACATTTCTTGGGATTCAGTGATACACCAAATTCCAAGGCTTTATTGAACACCTTCTCTAGATGTCCACAATGATCATCAACCTTTTTAGAGAAACAAGTTAGATCATCTTAATACACCACCATGATGATGTTTATGAATTCTTTGAAGGCTACATCCATAGCTCTCTGAAATGTAGCTCCTGCATTTTTTAATCCAAATGGCATTCTCACATATACATAGGTTCTCCATGGCGTAGTGAAAGCTGTTTTAAACTGTTTAGATTCCTTTACCAACACTTGATTATATCCTGAGAAACCATCCATCATGGATAAAAGATCACATCCTGTCACTCTTTGTAGCATGGCTTCCATATTTGGGGATGAGTAATTATCTTTCAAGGAAGCAACATTTAGATTACTAAAATCTACACACAATCTGATGTCTCCATTCTTTTTCCTCACTGGGACCAAATTGGAGACCCATGAAGAATGCCTTAGTGGTTTGATAATCCCCCCTTCTCTCAATTTGGTCAACTCCTGTTGCATTTTAGTTTCTAACAAGGGATTGATAGGCCTCTATTTTTGTCTGAAAGGCTTAGCATCTGGAAGTAAAGGAACTTCATGCTAAAAAAGATCTTGTCTATATGCCTTTAGGTCTTCATAAGACCAAGCAAAGACATGCTTATACCTTTTCAATAAGTTAATAAGGTTAGTCCTGACATGAGGGGGTAGTTTCTTCCCAATATATACCAACTTAGGGGATGATTCTGTCCCCAGGTTTACCTCCTCTAACTCTTCCAACTCGGTTGTAGACTGCTGATGTAAATGACTATCATTATAACTAAACATGCTCTCCAGCTCCACCAGCCCTTTCGGTATTTCATTGGTTTCCAACTGGACAACATCATTTCCAAACACTGTCTCTCTATTGTCTACCACTTCCACCAATGCATTACAATCAATCTTTTGTCCATCATAATCATCAACACATTGGATAAATCTAAGAATGTCTTCATCATCAACAAAAACTTGCCAATTGTACACATTATTAGGAATAGCAGGCCTAGATTTTATTTCCACAGTGGAAATACCGGTTAGCGTTGCATCATCATTTTTCAAAGCAACATTAGCTAGGAAATCTGCCATAATATTTTTTGCTTGCTCTATCCAATTAATAGAAAATGCATCAAAATGCTCAATAACATCCCAAACAACATGCTTATACTGCTTCAATCTATCATTCTTGGATGCATATTTAGATCTCACCTGAGAGACAACCAATTCTGAATCCCCCATTACTTTCAACAGTTGGATTCCATGCCTTTTTGCAACCTCAAGTCCTAGTAATAGGGCTTCATACTCTGCAGTATTATTTGTGCACTGGAATGCCAATAAAAATGAGTGTTTAAAAGTTATACCTGACGGGGACACAAAAAGAACCCCTGCTCCAGATCCTTCTTTGGAGCAAGCTCCATCAAAATACATCTGCCACAACCCATACTGCTGTGCTTGTAGCTCGACTACAATAGGGTCAGTATTCTTCAATTGAGGTGAAATTGGTTGAAGTCTAAAGTTATCTAAGTCTACATCAATCATACAATTAATCATACTAGGGTCTAGATTTTGAATTACCCTAGGAGCTCGTGGCTCTTTGTATAATTTGACCTGATTACCACCAATAGGAATGGTAGCATAAGATAAGTCCAGTTGAACATTTCCTCCTATTGTTGCTGCCCACTGCCTAGAAAGTAACATACCATAGTGGGGTTTAGTGTCAGTAACAATAACATCCATTTTGTAAGTGGCTTCAGGAAATGCTACTATTTTTACTTCTACATCTTTCATTGTACCTATCACAGGTACTTCTCTGTTATCCATGACATAGCATTTCCCATATATAGTGGTTACTGATAACCCTAATTCTTTCATAACACCATAGGGCATTACGTTAGCAGCAGCTCCTGAATCTATCATGCAGTTTTTAATCAACCGGTTATTGACTAACAAGGTAACATAGAAGGGATATACCTGAGAAGGCTCCTGAGTGATAGTGGTTCCAACATAAACCTCTGGGGTTTGGAACTCTTGATCCTTTCCAACTTTAGCTAAACCGGTGGGTAATACTGTGTCACTCTCAGATATACTAGAGAATAAAGACAAAGCTGCATCCTTATGTTCTTTAATCTTTAGTAATTCTACTAATGGAACAGTGACCTTCATTTGAGTTAAAGCTTGGGCCATATCAAATGTGGAATTATTGCATTTTTAAGTATTAACCCAAACCTTTTCTATTTTGAATTGACTTGCCCTTTTCACTATCTTTGCTCCTTGTACATCACCAACATTTTTATCATCTATGCCTTTAGGTACATCTTTAACTTGTTCCTCTTTTTCTTGACCGACCTTAGGAATAGTGGTAGCACTGCTTGATGCCCCCTTTTTTGTAACTTCTTTTACAAACATAGAACCCGGCTCACCCTGATTAGTGTCTCTCTTGGTGCTTCTCAGATTATAGTTATGTTTTGCTTTGGCAATTGCAGCCTTAGTGAGATTTCTAACTTCTTCCTCACTAGACCTCCTAAGATGAACCTCTTCATCTTCAATTGTTACCACATTCAATGTAGGATGCCAACCTAAGGCTAACTGTCCTTGCACTAGCTTTTCACTATCCAGCACATCATTATATTCACTTTGCACGGATTCCTCATCACTTTCTACGATGGTTTCAAACATATTAATGTCAGGCTCTACTTCTGGTCTCATAGATTCTTCCAGAGCTTGAGCCACTGCACACTGATGAGGAGAATGTGGTCCATCACAAGCAATACACCAAGGAGTATTTTCTATATTGTGAACAGTTTTCCCTTTCAAAGGATCCAGTGTGTCTTGACTTTGGGTAATTTTGGGCTTCTCACTTTGGGGTTCACCATCCTTCCAATTGGTATTATATGGCATATCATGTAATCTAGGAGGTCTATCTTGCCATTTATAATGAGGCTTATCATTTTTGTTAACCTTGGCAGTCAAATCTTTCATAGCAGTAACCAATTTCTCTATTTTATCATCCTCTTTAGCAACTTTATTAGGTTGCTGTTTGGTTTCTTGCCATAATCTACCATCTGTCCTTCTTCCTAATTTCCCAGATGCTTTTCTGTTACTTTCTATATTTATGGCAATTCTAAAAGCATCTCTCAGGTTATAGGGATTTTTATCTCTCAATATATAGGCCATTTTGGAATCAAATGCATTGTAATATGTATTAAGACACATGTTATCATCTAGCCTCATCACTTGATACAATCTGTGCATGGCCTTCTGGAATCTGGCATTGAAATCAGTGACCATTTCATTTTCAGACTTTCTAATATTGTTGAACTCATTTAGCATGAAACTCACATTAGTCTTGTCACCATACTTCTCTTGAAAGAAATTTTTAAAATCTTCCCATGAACCTATGCTATTGACTGGAAGACCTCTATACCAATCTCTTGCATCATCAACCAGGGATTGAACAAACAATTTCATAATAACATCTTCATCTACTATCTCATAATCATTTAATAGATCCCCAAAAGATTTCAGATGTTCCTTAGCACTAATTGCATTGTTCCCAACAAATTTATGGAGTCTGTCTCTTAACTCAGTGGGAACATGATTTGGATATCCCGGGATTCCATCAAAAAACAATTGCCTATATTGTTCTAGATTGATTGGTCTTCTTTGAAAAGGGGTAACAACACTATTATTTCCCATGGTCATTTTAGCTTTTGGGATTGGAGATTGAGGTGCTTGGGTGTACTGTTTATTCACGGGTATTTGGCTTACTGAGGCAATATTAGCTTGTACTGCAGGTTGAGTATTAACCTGAGGAAAGGAAATGTGTTGGAGATTAGGATTGCTAAGATCTTTTGATGGGAATGTAATAGGGGGAGCCTTTAAGTAATTAATCTTTCTTTTTACTTCCCGATTCACTACTTCTAACTCAGCCTTTTCCAGTTCCATTTGGAGGTCTTCCTTTTCCTTCCTCATCCTTTCCATCTCTCTTCCATGTGCTAGAATCCTATGAGAGATCTCTTCTGCAGTTTTAGATTCTACTCCATCATCTACCCATTTCTATTTTCCTTTATCTAGATTGGCTTTAGGAAACTGGGAGTCATTAAATACTTCCCTAGTTGGCTGGGCTACTGACTTACAAGCTTGTTTAGTTTTGGGGATTAGAATCTCTCTAATCACAGGGCCTTCCTCATCACTCTTTTCTTTCTCTTTAGCAAGTACTTCAAGATCAGCTATCTGTCTAAGAAGCCTATCTCTTTCCATTAGTTTGGCTTTAACTTCCTTCTCCTTATTTGCCTCCTTTTGGGCTCTTAAGGATATTAAATGATGGACTCTTCTATTTAAATCTTCAATCTCTTGAGACACTTTATCCTCATTAGGAAAATTTTCTTCAGAGTCCGATGCATTAACTTGATCTATGTCAATTAGACTAATGTTCCCATCAATTGTCCTAGGAACAGAGTGCCTAATTACATTTGAACTGGTTCTATCTTTTGCAGAAACACTAACATGAGATAGATCTTGATTTAAAATAGGTGCATCATTAATATTTCCAAACAATCCCGAATGGAAACCTAAAATATCATGCTCTGAATCTCTGGAAGATGAATTAGACTTTGCATAGACAGGTCGATCAAGCATCTTACTAGTATTATTGTTTTTCTACACCCAAGCAGCATTTGATGGCTCATGCAACACGGATCTCCTGTGGCCTCTCCATGACTGTTTTGACAGACCTTCTTGCAAAGTTTCACGAAGATGTTTCTTCATGAATGATCTCGTGTTTTTTGTTCCTTGCATCTCGCTTGTCTTCCTTTTAGAAAAAAATGTATCTCACAAGGATTGGTTCAAAAGTAACAGAGTCACCACCCACAAAACTATGGGAATAATGAAAACAAGCAGTCTTATCCACAAACACACAACAATTTTCTTTACAAGCCTCAACACAGATCTATGTTTATATCTTTATTGTAACTTTCCCTAGCAGAGTCGCCACTTTTGTTGTCTTCAAAATCTGATTTCCTTTAACATCCTTAAAGTAAAATGATTAAACTCAGTGCAGAAGAGATGTCAAAGATAAGGAAATTCTCAAGATAACATATGACAAGGTTTGATTAAACCTTCTACACTTCGGGCTTACTCAGAGCCCAGGTGGGTATACCTTTGTGAATTGAATTCACACTTTCAAACATAAACCCACAACAAACCAGTCCAGAAAACCAGTGGATCTATTCACCTTGAAATCAACTGAAAACAAATAATGGAAGTTACACTTAGATTCAACATTTCAATCAACAAAACATGCAGTAAACAACTTCAATCAATACCAGTACCTTATCCAAGGTCACAGAATCATCTAAACTCAGATAATACTCCTCACACAAAACATCTTTATGCGTCCCGTTGGCTTGGTTTCTATTAATCCTTGTATATGCCTGATATCTATTAGAATTTATGCATTCCAAATTAAGCTTTGATCATGAAAATTCAAAGTTTCTTCCAAAGAGTTTACTGGTATGAGTGATCCCCGCATCTTTTAATTTCCCTCCTAAAGAGAAAAGCTAACGAACACTTCTACTAAAATTGCTTTGCAATTCCATTCAAACAGAACAACCCTAGATTATTCAGAATGAAAGCAGTAAACAAATTGGTAAACACACTTGAAGACAACACAAAGCTTTACTCAAAACCGATGGTCTGTATATTGATATTTAGTTCAAGAAATATTACAAGAAATTTTGATTCTCCATTGGACTTAGAAAAGCTCAGATAAATTTCTGCAGCGTTTTCTTACAATTCTTTGTGATCTCTTTTCCTCTAGTCCTGGTATCCATTTATAACAACATGGATGCACAAAGCTTCAGACTTCTCAAGGAGAGTTTGTTACAATCATTTCTTTCAAAATAAAGAGGTTACAAGCTTTTCGCAAAAACAGTTACAAGCTCTTTTCGGCCTCTGCAGTTTCTTCAACAACCTGTTCAGTTGCAACCTCTTCTACCTTTTCAGGGGCGCTCTCCAACTGTTTTGGATCATGGGTGGCATATTTAATTGTCCACTCACCATACACCTCTTCTATCGGCCATGAGAAATTAATCACTTTATCCTTAGTTTTAGTCAACCTTTTCCAAGAATTTCTCATTTTGTTGACTTCTGAATTGAGAAAACCATAATGTGACTTAATTTTCTCTATCTCTTGAATTGTCAAAACAAAGAAAGAAGCATCATCTAAATCACTAATTCCTTTAACCCTTGCTGATAATTTAGCTTCTATTTCCTTAAGCCACATTTGTTTGTCCTTTAACTAATCCGGGCTAGCAAAAACTCCTGGGAGCAACTCAAAAACTTGATTAGTGTACTCCTTTTTGCACAAATTTACCTTCCTATCAACATTATCCACTTCCGCTGCTAATTGTACTAAGATTTTAGCGACATTAGAAGTGGATTTAATGATGGGATTGGCCCTTGCTTCATCGTAGGATACACACATAAATTCTAAATCTTGCTCCCTAGGCCTCCATCTGTCAACAATAGGCGTCAAAATGGCCTTGTCTCTCCTGAGCTCATTCCATATTTCCATAGTTTTATCTACATTGTTGTAGAGAAATGAGGCATTTATTGTATCTGCAAAATTGGAAATTGTAGCCCTTACTTTCTCCTCATATTTCTTTGCATATAAGGCTTGAGCTTGTTTCAAGTTTTCTAATTCTTGGGAAGTGATTTCAATCATTTGAGAGCTAGAGGGTGCTGGAGATGGTGGAAATTCAATGATAGGGCTAGTAGGTGGAGGTCTTGCAGGAGAAGAGGAAATCATCAGTGTTGAAGACTCACCTTGATGGTATTGTCCAGTCAACTGGCTCTGCAACTTGGCAATGATGCTATCCTTACCTCTTACCTCCTCCTTAGCATTGTTATAAGGCTTCAAAACTATTTCCAACTTAATTTGGAGGGCCTCTTTCTCTTTGGCTTCCTTCTCTGCTACTGCAACACTAAATTTTGCAGTCTCTAACACAGTGCTAGCAGCCTCCACTACCCCTGTACTCTGCACTCTCTTCACCATCATTCCACCAAGGTAACTTGACCCTGGGGTGTCTTTGCTTTTATTACTCTCATTTCTCTTGAGAGACCACATGACGAGTGCAACATTGTCCTTATTGAAAGTAATCCCCTCCATGGGTTTAGTGTTTTTTCTCACTGCATCTAGTACCAAGGCATTTGCTATATCCCATTCGGGTAAGATAAGCACTCCAGCTTGTGCTGCCATATCTCTTCCCTGCTCAGGGGTAATGGTTTTGAATTCTTCCATCATCTCTTGCTTTATTTCCTCTTCCACCAGAGCTGGATCTTTATTAGGCTGCTCAGCCTTTCTCGTTTCACATCTAGCATTATATTTATCTATGTGTTGTTTCCATATAAATTGCATAAATGCTTCTGATGTGATAAAATTGTTATGAGCTAAAAAGGCACTACTTACCTGCTTTATCTCAGGATCCCATTCCTGGTCTTTGAGTTTAGTAGTAGTGATATCCATTTCAGTAGCAATGGGTTCTTCTGGCATTCCTTCCTCCACTTCATCATAAGTGTATGCAATTTCCCCTAAACTACCTAACTGTAGGAGTTGCTCAGCTGCTACTTGCTCATTTCCTATATGGATAGGGGATTGGGATGGGGAATACAAAGGTGTATCTGATTGTACTTCTTTCCCCACCCTTTTCTTCTTTGGGCTTTCTTGGATGTCAATGACATCTTGTATCTTCCTCTTTGCTTTGGAGATAGAGGGTTCCCCTATTGTAGGCACCGACACACTATAATTGGATTTCTTATGCAGTGTGTAATCACTAGGAGGGATTGCTTTGCTGGAAGCTGACCTACTTAGGATCATTCTTTCCTTCTCAGGGTTGCTCTTGATTACAACTTCCCTCTTCTCCTTTAGTGTCTGCATCACATCTTCAAAACAAACAATCAAAAACTTTATTTTATCTTCTAGTGGGAAAAAGCTCGACAATGGGTCATAACTGGCATCAAACTGATGCACAAAATCCAAGGCTTTCTTATAAGCCACCCACTTCTCTTTCCTTAGCTCCTGCTCATCTAGATCAAACTCATTTCTGATGAGGTCTTCAGGAAACTGGAATTGATGAGGCCTACCTCTGCATGCTACCTTTTTCCTAAACATACCGTTGAAGACGTCTTCTGGATCAGCACACCTGGAGACTGCAGTGGACAAATGATAAGGCTTGAGGAAATCCTCAAAGCAATTCCAACCTCCTTTTGTTATTACAAATTGGTGAGCTATGGTAGCTGTAGGGAAAATAGTCCCTTTACCCCTGCCTGTCAACTTTGCCTCTTGTAAGCCACCAATTTTTCTAAGGATCTCTGCGATTCCCACTTTGAGAGGGACCTGGTAAGGTAGCAAAAATGGGGTGCCCCTGAAACCAAAAACTCTGAAAACTGTGGAGACTGGATACAAGTAAATGTCACCCCAGTTATGAACAATTTTTATGTTCTCTGCGAATTCTTTTGGTCTTATGAATTCTAGAAGAACTTTGGGGATTCTTGGGTTCTCAGAGCAGAGGAGAGTACTTATCTTTGATGGAAAATATTTATCAAACTTAAAAAAACTGGCATCCTCTCTATCCCATGACAACACAGTACTCCATAATTGTACCAACATTTTTTCTCCTTCCTTCTCCTTAACAAGGTCCAGTCCATTGGGAAAGTAATCACCACCTTTGAAGAGAAAAAGATGCATTAGCAGTGAGTGCCATCCGAAAGGCCTATCCACCTTTCCATTCTTGATTCCTATCAACCCTCCATGAATAGCATCAGCAATAAAAGAGGCATAATCAAATGTAATTGCAAGAGAAGGATTCAAAATCTGAGCAATGATTAACAAGTAATGATTCGGCATATTTGCTTCTGCATCTTCTCCCAAAACTTGGCAAACTGCCCAATACATTCCTTTAGCCCTCAGGGTGAACATACTTAATGAAAAGGGTTCTTGTGTGTTGGGTCCTACAACTGTTAGCCCTCCTATTTTCACAAAAAACTCTTTGAGAGGCCTATTCCTAAGATGACTCCTCTGTGTACTGTAAATTTGGTCCAATGATGTGAAATTTATAGGTTCTAAAAAATTGGTGAATTCATTAAGCCCAAAAGCTGTCCTGAACTTTTGAGCATTAATCTCAACAAGGGTTTTCCCATTTACATCCCGAATGCTTCTTGTGACTGGATCATAGTTGAGCGCAATTTGGGTCAGCAAATCTGTGTCCATAAATACCCCTGGGACAACTAATTTCCCGACATCTAATTCCCAGATACAGTTTTGCCGGGTAAGAGAATTTCTCATTCCGAATCCAACTTTAAACAACCCCAACCTAGACAATCCAACCTATGGGTCTCTCAACCAGTTACCCTTGTCATATAATCCTTCTCCTATCTTTAAATGGGGAGATTTGGGTACTAATTCTTTTGCCTTTGATGCCTGATTAGTTGACAACGTTAACTGTTCTAAAAAATCATCACAGACACTCCTCTCTGAATAGTTAACTTTACCAGAAAATTCTCTTTTAGGAGCCATTTTGAAAACGTAAGAAATGAATACCACTCCTAAACAATTCTGTGATGAATCAATTATCTTATTTAAAACACTACACAGGAATTGCTACATAAGAATACGAGAGAACCTGTTCTTCGCTTGAAGGAATTTGCTCTGCAACTGAACTGACTTGCTCTGTACCTGAAGAAAATAACTCTGCATCTGCTCTTCTGCAAAATCCTTTAAAAGATATCTTCACCCGGTTGATAGGGAATCAAATTTTGTACCCTAGGCCTTAACTACAACATTGATTCCACATGCTTCGGCCGTCCCTTCAAAATTGAATTCATACGAGAATTCGTATTTTTCGCTCCAACGGGTCACAACGTTCCTGCAAGTGTTTCATTTTTCTGTTTCGCAACTTCGCGAAGCATAACTATCGGGCACCTTAGTCCTGCGAAATAGTGCCGACCGTCTGATCAAAAGAAACTTGATCGAGCGTTGGATTAACTAACAACTTCGGCTCCGCGCCGGGTCCCGCTTCTTTATTGGCTATATGATACCATGTGGCACCCAACCATTGGGCTTGAAATTTCCTTCGTAGTCGACTTAACGCTGGCCACGTGTCTTTCCTTTATACCACCGGTTCCACCTTGGTGGGCCCACACTTTCTTCTTAGACCACGTGTCATCGAACACGTGAACGACTCTCATGCATTCTCGCTATTTCGCGGGGTATAAAGAACGAGCATCTTACCCTTGCGAAATAGCGCGGGCCGTCGGATCATCTCTTAAGTTGATCTGCTTTTAATCATCTGAAAAGGCTTTCGGGAGGGGTGGGCCCGTTGACTCACTGTGAACACCTGGCGTCCAGTCACTTTCAGAGCTGACTTGTCACTTTGTTATACGCCAAAAGGAAACCACGGGGCCCCACTTTCTTCTTAACAGCTGTATCCTCCAGGGCCGCCATCATGACACGTGGATGACTCTCATGCATTCTCGCTATTTCGTGGGGTATAAAAAATGAGCATCTTACCCTTGCGAAATAGCACGGGCCGTCGGATCATCTCTTAAGTTGATCTGCTTTTAATCATCTGAAAAGGCTTTCGGGAGGGGTGGGCCCCCTGACTCACTGTGAACACCTGGCGTCCAGTCACTTTCGGAGCTGACTTGTCACTCTGTTATATGCCAAAAGGAAACCACGGGGCTCCAGTAAACTCTTAACAGCTGTATCCTCCAGGTCATCTCCATCTGTGACCTGACTCACTTCTGGGGCCCGCCTTTTAGCCTTTAATCCTGACCCGTTGACTGTTGTGACTTATGCCACGTGCCGCAATTTTACTCGCTGTCAACAACTAGCTGGACCGTCTATGTGGCATGCCATGTGGTTTTCGCAACTTCACTGGTTTTAAACTACGCACAACTTCGCCTAGCGAAATAACGCGAGCCGTGGATCCATCCATGAGATGCGCACTAGTTACTGGGGCCGACAACTTTAGGAGAAAAACATATAAGGTATAAATTTTTTGATTAATTAACATAACCGCCTAGGCAAACAATAAGGGGGAACTCTTCCAACGACCCCACGACCCATTATTTAAGTGAATAAAGTAACGAAAGATTAGAAACCAGAGGGTTTAAAACAAACACAAGAGGATCTAAAATCAAAAACCCTTAAACCCTTGATGTCTAGAACAAAGCTGAAGCATTTGAAACTGTACCCTATTCAAAATTTCAACAAATCATAGCCAATCATGGGAAAAGAAAAGCCCATTTTTAATCAGTGATAACAGAACCGAGATGTATACAAAACAGTAAGCAAAACACACAGAACAGAAGAACATAACCGAGCATTCAAAATCAGAGTCTTAAGAGTTTTGTACAATATAATGATAAGGGGAGTATATCTGAATATACTATTTCATTGACTATTGTATATACTGTCAGTATAGTCATTTTGCAAAGTATATAGATTTTTGAGTTATAACTTTGAAAGTAGTTTTTATCAAACATCTCAACTAATGTCAAAAGGGGAGATTGTTACTACTTATTAGATTGCCATTAGTTTTATGTCAAAGTTATACTATATACTCTAGTCGGTTACTATTATCAAAATATTCAGTCGGTATGTACAGTCTAGTCAGTTACAAAAGAAAGCAGTCACAGAACGTAGTATACACCAAGCTATCTACCGAGTATCTTTTCATGTCTACTGAGAAGCAAAGATGACACACCGAGTGAAATGTGTTACCAGATTCATTGAACTTGGACATGCATATGAAAACGTGTTACAAGATCGAGGCACATCTAATCGTTATCACATTGGAAATTGCACTAGAAGATTGTGTATGATTTCGAGGTCATCTAACCAATGAAATATTTTACATGGTTATAAATTGTGTTTGTAAGATCGAAGCAATGAATTGGATCACCGTATTAAGAGATCTATTTATACAACATGAGTTAAGGGTGTAAGTATGAATGTAAGAAGATTGTTACAGAGACACAAAGGTCACCAAGAAGGTTTTCAGACAACAGTCGAAGAACAGAGTAAACAAAAGGGTTTACCGAGTTACTATATGGGTTACTGAGGTATGCTATAAGCAAGGTAATCTATTTTGAGCACATAGAATCTGTTGTAACATTTCAGATGTAAAGTTATAGATATTTGTAATGATTTTATTGTAATATTGTGAAGTTGTAAGAGAAACCTTTAACAGGGTAAAAGACTCTAATCAAGTCTATAAATTGTAAAGCCTCTAACTAGGTGCAACATTTAGATTAAGTGTTGTAAAATCCTTTAGCAAGGTAGATCTAACAGATCTTGATACTCCTAACAGGGTAAGCTATCAGAAATAGCTAAACATGCAGCTCTAACCAAGCACTTTTTATTATTGCAGTAGTGAAGTTGTGGGTGCCATCCCCACCGCAGTTTTTCTCTCTAACCAAGAGTTTTCGTGTAACCAAAATATATGTGTTATGGAGTGAATCATGTATGATTGTTATCTATTTGTCTTAGCTTTATTTTATGTTACTGCACTATTCAGTTTATGCATAGCAGGAAATATATTGTTGAAGAAATGTTTTAGAGTACTAATTCACCCCTCCCCTCTGAGTACATTAGCTTTCCATATTGGGCCTAACACTGCCACGCCACCCAAAAGTGTTGCAAGGCCTCTCAGAGGTGCCACCATCAGGATTCATTGCTCCCCCCAAGGGCCACCCCTGGTTCACCCCTGGAGGAGGGAAATCTGTCCACCTGCGAGGATGAGAACCACATTGAGAAGCCTAAGAGGGGCTGCACCATCGACCTCAAAAGGACAATCGATAATGGGAGGAGGAGGGCGAGGGAGCCCCCCGCACCACAATGCAAGGGGCATTAGCCCAGTGTTCAAGCATCTCGTGCAGGTGAGAAACCTCAAATGCAACTTTATTAGCTTGCACCTGAATCTGCAAAAGCACAGTAGAGCATATAATAGCTTTAGAATAAAGAAAAACATGTACATCCATATGAGAATGAGAAAATATGCGAGCATTTCTGTCTTTCCATATGTGAAAGAGAATCTCCACCCTGAAAATGTGCCAAATTTGGTGGGTAACTTGGGAGAATCTCCTAGAAGAATCATATACCAAGAAAAGGGTTCAGGCCTTACGGGTCGAAAGAAATCATAAATCCAACACTAGAGCTATTGAGCTATGGAACAAAACAGAAAAGATGCTTGAAAGATTCCACTTGCCCGTAGAAAGGGAAGCGAGGGTCAACAACCCCTAGGTGAATGAGTCGCAACCCCACTGACAAACCTTGGAAAAGAATACACCAAGCAAAGTGGGAGAGCTTAGGCTCAACTCTGGTAGACCACACAGTAAAGAATTGTTGGTGCTAGACATGATTGGCAGACTGAAGATGCCATGTGTGATTCAAGGAATCCACCATTGAAAGATGCAGAGAGAGCCATGAGTAACCCATACGTGGCTTATAACTCCTAAAAGGAGAATCATGATACCATTTCCAATATTTCCACTAAGGCTTAGACCCATAGATGCCCACCTTGTGAAGCATATCAGAGGGGATGGCTTGCACCAAACCCTCAAAGGTGACCCGATCCTAGTTATTAAGACCAGACAAGGGACATAAGTCTTCCCAGGAAAGAATATGCATGGAAGGCCTATGAAAAATATGTTGGGCGAACAAGATTCCTTTCTTGTGAAATTGGAGCGCTTGAGCCCGGGGATTTTAGCAAGGGGTCGGCCATTAAAGGAAAACAAAGATGACCACCAAACATTGTGAAGGTTTAGGGAGAGCCCATCCTAAAATCTAGCTCCAAACTAGTGGAGCCACGACTTGACCATTTCCTAGGCCTTCCAAATGCTTTAAGCAACAAAAGTCCCCACAATCTAAACTGGTTCCTGCATAACCAAAAGGGTTTGAAGACCAATGCCTTTCCAGGCGGGGCTGTGTAATAGAAAACTAGATTGAATACAATGCTTGAGGAGAATTTTCCAGGCTTCATTGCTAGAAAGGGCTTTGATAATCCATTTAACACAAAGAGTGATTCCCTGCCTTTGAGTGGAGAGTAGACCCAAACCTCCTGAGTCTCTGGGAAGGCAATAGAAATCCCAAGTGACTCTATGAAAATCTCTATGAGAATATGATGAGGACCAGAGGAAGTCGCACAAGAGCTTCTCAAGATTCAAGTAGGAAGATTTCAAGGGAGGCCAACAGGAAGAATAGTACACATGCGTGGCCACCAACACTTTAGAGAAAATCTAAAACTTTTCTGCCAAAGAGAGAGGCTTGGTAATCTATTATGCCAGTTTGTTCTCAATCCAAATCAGAATAGCTTGCCAAAGCTCGACTGGAAAAGCTTCAAAGGTAAAGGTAAATGGTATGCTTAGGAAGTGGAAAATTTCCCCTTTCGTGATCCATTTTCAGTCATAATGTTGAAGCCTGATAAACTTATAAGGCACTAAGGAGGGGGGGGGTGGTGAATCAGTGCAAGAAAAAACCACAACACAAATCTGATCACCACTTTAAATAACTTAAAGCTTATCAAACATAAAATAAATATCACCACATAAGCTAACACCCAATATAGAAAGATCCAAATAACACAAGGATTTATACGTGGAAACCCAAAAGGGAAAAACCATGGTGGAAGTTAATACCCACAAGATTCACTATCTACAAAATAGAAATCTTTAACCGGTTAAGGTCATACAAATATGCTCGGTTAGGAGTCACCCGGTTAAGGGATTTACCTCAACCTTGTTAAAAGATTTTCCCTATTAGGAGCAACATTGCAAAAGGATTTAGACTCAAGTTAATGAGCTACCCTGTTAGGAGATTTATAGTTTCATGGTTGTTAGGACCTACTCGGTTAAGGGATTTGACTACTGCAACTGTTAGGAAAACATCAATAACATTATTTGCATGTAGCACCTTTGTGCTTGATAAGATCCGCTTCAGTTCTGCTCAATACATCAACAACACATCCATAAAAAACTTCTCAGATTACCGCAAAATCAAACTCTCAATATTCACCTTCGATCTCATTCTTCTTCGCATAACTCTTCACACTTTTTATAAGCATCAACTTAGTCAGCTAACAACCTTGGAACAATTTCCTAGGTTCAATGAATCTGGTCAATCTTGCACTACACGCATTACTTATGTTGGCCACCGATATAACAACTTAAAAATAAAAAATAATCGTTACCGGTTTACTGATTTAAGTCATTCTACTTCTACTGGTTAACTGTTCTTCATGTTTGACTACTTTGTACATCATAACTTGCTCATCCTATTGAATCTACTACTACGGTGTGAAACATAGCTACCTGATACAATGTCCAACACTCCTGCAAAATCACATCACCTAACTCTTCATTGATTGCTCATACCAGTTGCTTGAATATAACTCTATTCCTATTTATTGGTTGAAGTCCTATTGTCAGTTCACTGGTAAACTGTCTTCTCTACCGGTTATGCTTTATCAGTTGGCCTAAAAGACTTAGATGACTATCAAAATATAGTTGCCATCAATGTCAACATAAAACAAGTCATCAATCAACCTACTACATCAAAACATCATCATCAAGCCAACAATCTCCTCCTTTGGCATTGATGGCAACACTTAGGAATTTTTTTGTCTAAGTGTGCAATACAATAATTGACTCAAATCATGACACATACCCCTTGTTAGCAATTAAATGCTATTACAAAATTTACAAACATATATACTACCACTCCCCATTACAAGTCAAAATTTTGACTTCACTACTACTCCCCCTTTGACAACAATGGAAAAGGTAAGCAAATACATGAAAGATAAATGCAATATACAACAAAAATTTGCATTATCATATATAGATATAAAAGTTCAAAATGTTTTACAATGCCATCTTAGAAAATGCATCTCCAAAATGAGACTTTAACTGCTTCAAATCATTGTGCCAAGTTTCCAAAAGAGTGTCAGTTATCTCAACATGTGTCCTTATCTAACAAGCTAGCTCCTCCATGGCATCAATTGTACTCATCTCAGGTGTAGCTAGAATAGCTTCAACTTTCTTGTAGCCTATCTGCAAAATTTTAACCTTAGGGATCAAGAGTGTTTGGAGTTCCTATAGTGAGTTAGTTCTTTTGACCTGTTCATCCTCATAAGCTTTTATCTTATGTTGAAGTTCAACAACCGATCTACAATAAGGTATAGAAAAATCATTTAGGGGGCTAAATGATTCACTTAGAACTTCAAGTTCCTTTTCAACTTCCTACTTCCTTTTTATCAAATCATCACAAAATAATGAAAAATTTGCAACAATGGAAATGATTTTACCTCCAGTTTCAATTGCATCTGTAATATGATCTTTATTAACCATCAGAGCAAATTTTTCTTTATCAATATCATTCATCAACTGCTCTACTCCCTTCTTTTTGTATTCCTTTTCCACATTAAAAAATGTTGCATCTTCAAAACTTTTCATTTGTTCACCAGCATCGACAACCAATTGACCTAGCTTATCAAGCAGTGTAGACAATCTATTTGTGTCTGTCTCCGGCAACAAACTAGACAAAATATCAACTGCACATTGTATTAAGTGAGATTCCATTTGTTGTTCCTTCATTCTTTTCTTCTTAGGTCTAGAGTGTATATCAGTTGCAATCTCCATTAGTTTTGTAGAACTAAATGCATCCATATTGATGGGTCCTTGTATACTTAATGCATCATCATCTTCATCATCATCAAATTTATTCTTTGAAGTAAATGATAGGGGTGTCACTTTAGGTTTTGTTTTCAATTGTTCCTCTTATTTCTTCTCTTTTGTCTTCTCCTTGTCCATTACCGGTGGTGTCTGTGTATCAACTATTTGTGTGATCACCGGTGGCTCTTGCTCAATCTGTTTTTCTTCTCCTCTCTTCAGTTCCTGTTCCTATTGTTCAGTCATCTAAACATATTCAACCTGTATATCCTCACTTTGATATTTATTTTCCTCCTTAGTACTGATATCATCATCTAGAATTATAACTATTTCAGTTTGAATATTTATCAGTTCTGTCTTTTCTCCTTCATCTACCAATTGGTCTCCCATAATAATCTCACTAGGTGTAACATCACTGATATCAAAATTGTCTGAAATATCTTCAGTCTTAAACTTCTTTGGTTGCTCTTCTTCCTCATCAGGTATCAAAACCAGTAACTTCTTCAATATATGCTCAGTTTCCATATGAACTGATTGGGTCTCACCAATTAACAGTCTTGTCAACCTTTTCTTAGATCTAAAAGATGATTTAGCCTTTACAATAATTTCATCTATCTCCTCCTTTATGGCTTCAGGTTGCAAGTTTTTAAGAATAAATTCAATAAATTCTCTATCTTGTTTCATGGTTGCCTACCATCTAGGATCAAGCTTATGATACGAATAATTTGGAATCTGCTCTTGCAATTCAATTAGGGATTTAATATATTTATTCATCGTGAAAACAACTGCATCCTCTATCTGCCTTTGTTCATCCTCACTAAACTTGTCATACAGTTTATCCAAACCCTTAAGAACCCCATATTCCTTAATATGCATTAACATCTTTTCAAAAACTGTAAGCTTGGTTACCGGTTTCTTGACGGATTCGACAATAGATGCTCCTACAACCTTTGACTTCTTACCACTAGCTCTCAGAGCTTTCTTCTCACCTTCGGATTCAATTTCTTCTTCATCATCAGTTGTCGGTCTCTTTGCTTGTTTCTTTTCCCTCTTCCTATAAACTTCTTTCACCTTGGGTGCTATAGGTGCAGGGGGCTCAATGAATTTGCCTTTTCTCTTGAATTGTATCTTGGAAGGCTTCTCTTTATTTGCCTCTGCAGGTGTTTCCTTCACCACTGTACTCCTTATTTGTCTACCTATGCTAGTACCAGTTGGGGCACTAGATGCTCTTGCTTGTTTAGCTTCACATTTTTCTCTAGCTTCTGCTATTGCCTCCTTAGTAAATCCTTATTGCTCAACAAACTTCTCAATTTCCTCTGTAACTTTCTTAGGAATTACCGGTCTGGCAAGCTCAAAATGTACTAGTAAAGATTTTCTCTTTATAAGTACCAAACCTTTCTGCAGTAGTATCTACCGGTTGTGCAAGCAAGTGTTCTGCATATGCCACCAAAAGATCTTCTTCAACTTCGTAGCCCATAGGCATCACCCAAGTTGTCCTAGGATCAATTTCCTCCATCTGACATGTGTCTATGTCAACCAAAAAACATATGGTTTTCTCATATCTACTAACAACCTGTGCTGGTATCGTCTCTCTTGCATGCATCTTTTTTTTGAAAATCTTTGAAATAACCCTTCTAATACCCTAAAAATGGTCATCTAAACCATGGGCCCTTAATCTCAACTACATCACCAAAGTCCTAACCAAAGGAAAATTAAATCAATCTTGAGCACATAATCAATTAATTCTCTAATCATCAATGTCACATGGCAAATAAATCATTTTAAATTTATTAAATATTTATTTAATTAATTAATCATTCCAAGAAAATCATTTTAATTAATTATCCTATTTATTTAATTAAATATCCTAGCATATTTAATTAATAAATCAATTTGCCATTAAATCATGAAAAAAAGGAATTAATCTGGAAAAAGGAATTAAAATTGAGTAAATAAACCAAATTGAAAATCTAGTAAATTGAAAAATCTCAGAAAAACAATTAAATCAATTAAATATCAAAATTGAATAAAAGTATGAAATAAATCATTTTTTCTAATTTTATCTTAATTTTAGTTCAATTTCCTTTAAAACTGAGAAAAGAAGCCAATCATGTTAGTTTGATTAGAATCATATAGATGGATAATTTTTTTGAATCATGTTAGGTTAATCTTGCATATTTAGTTTAATCTTGCATACATATAGATTGAATCGTTCATTTAGGTGTTGTCTAGTCATTGGTATTGCATAGAGAAATATGAGAGCAAGACTAAAACTCACATTTGCTAGAAGGCAATAGGTCGGTTCGTAATGGTTTTATTATTCATTGATTATTGATTTGCTAACCATGCATCTAATGACTTATTGAAGTGTTGTGTATTCAGATACAGATACAGGTCCACTTTTCCTACACACATTTTTGACGCCCACTGTGGGGCTGTAAAGGTTCAATTTTTTTCGGCCTTGCAATTTTTTTTTTTTCAGGTTTCGTCCATACAATCTCTGCAAAAGGCCGTACGAGTTTTTGCGACATACAGGACGAGTTCTGAGATTTGTTGTTCTTCTCTATGGTAATCCTCATACGAGTATCTGTTGTGTCGTTTCATTCTGTTTTTACTCATTCGGTTCGGTGAGAATACTCATTATTTTCAGCGAGAATTATCGTACGGGTTTCTTCTTTGCTTGTTTTTAAAAAATAATATACTTTTTGGGGTTTTCTTTTATTTTGGATTGGATTTACTGATGTTAACCCTAAATCGTCTTTTGTCTGCTTGAGATTTTCATAGCCTAACTGATTTTCTGTAGAACGCATGTCAATGAATTTATCAAATCAAACTTACGCAATGTCAAAGAATCGAAAACAATATGACTATTGATGTGTTGGTTTTGCAGGTTGCCTAAGGAGAATTGACTAAATATTGTGTATTCTTTAATTCATTTTTAGGCACTTAAATTGCTATGTGGTTAATGAACAAATATATCTTTTGTGTTTGAAGAAAAGGCTAAGAGATAGGAGAGTATGCTCTTGTTTGCATAGACAATCAGAAATCTAGACCCTTGAATCTTTTCTAAGTTTGAGATTTGTGTACCTTTAAGCAGGGCTGTCATAGTGGGAAAAAGTAATCACCCTATGAGAACCACCCAAGTGAGTACGGCTAAACCCAAGCATTCCGACTCACTACAATAAATTGGTCATTTGGGATTAAAGTCTTAGAGGACGGGATTATTTGAGTTTTCTCTTTTGAGATCTCTCATATCGAGCAATTTGTAGGGCCTCATGGTCTCAATCACGCTTGCGTGACTACAACTTGTTTCGGTACCTTGTCGGGCTATAGGTCTCAATTGCGCTTGCGCAACTTCAAGGGGTAATTTCAAACGGAAATCTTTGTTGGTATTATGGATGTGTTGTATTGGTTTTGTCATTGATGTCAATACTTGTCAACACTTATCAGCACTGGAGATCTTTGGTTATGTTCACTGACATGTTCAGTGACTAATGCACAGTCACCGGTATTTGGTTCACCGATAGGTTATATTGTTCACCGACACTAAGGATGATCTGTTATCATCTGGAGATTACTTGGTTATGTTGAAGACATGGTTTGGACACTTGGTTTTGGTGATTTGGTTATTGGTCTAATCGAGTTTGCATATTTGTTGTTACCGACAAATAGGTCTAGGTTATGGACCGACAAGCGCTATCTATTCCAGATCAACATGACACATTATGGAGATGATTTATTGATTGGTTATTATTGTAAATGCATTTATTCGACATGATGCATCACATATTGATTCATTTGTAATTGATTTAATTATAATATTCTTATTGAGCTGACCTACACATTTGGTCTTAGGTGTTGGTATATATGTAAGATCTCATTTGTGAGATTATGTAGAAGGCGTGGAAAAGGATTTTAATAAGGTATATGC